>NC_041390.1:434906280-434946806 GCF_002162155.2 Triticum dicoccoides
TGGCCATGGACGGGGCGTCATAAGCTGCTCCGGTGGTTGGGTTAAGGGTGGTGTCGACGATGCGGATCTACGGCCGTGGACGGGGCGTTAGAAGCTGCTCCAGTAGGTTGGATGAGGGTGCGAGGAAGCGGATCTGAGGCCGTGGACTTGTGAGTTGGCAAAGCGGCCCCGGTAGGGTTGAGAATGGTATAGGCGAAGCTACTCCAGTAGGGTTGACGATGGTGTCGGTGAAGCGGCTCCGGTAGGGTTGAGGAAGGTGTCGGCGAAGCGGCTCCGGTAGGGTTGAGGAAGGTGTCGACAAAGAGGATCAGAGGCCGTCGACGGGGGCGTCGGTGGGGCGGCTCCGGGGGGTGTGGACGAAGCGCCTCCGGCGGGGAGTACGAATGAGCCACCGCAGATGCGCGGCGGTTGAGGAGAGTACCGGCGAAGCAGATCCGGCGCCGTGGACAAGGCCGGCACTGAATGGGCTGTGGTATAGTGGTGGATGAGCAGTCTACTTGTTTCTAGGGGAGGTGGGAGGGGTAGATGCGGCCGCAGAAGCAGATCCGGCGAGGTGGACGCCGCTAGCAGTGAATGGGCTATGGTATGCGGGTGGATGAGCAGTCTAGGGTTTCGAGAGGGCAGGGGAGAAAGGGCGATGAAGTACGGACGGCGTGATGTAAGATGCTCTGGTGATGTGGAGTTAGTCATTTTTGCGGGAGGGGAGAGGAAATGGGGGTGCCGTGTAGTGGGGGAACCGAAAGTTACCAAAGCAGCCCCGACCTATCATGTAGATGAGGGCGGTATTGTAACTGTTGGTCTCCGTGCACCAAGGACGAAAGGAGGATTTCGCATGCTAAAGACTAAGGTGGCGGAAATTTTAGAAGGAGGCAGGAGATTTTGCCACCCGCGGGATCGTTCTTATCCAGTTTCAACTAATTTTGGACCGTGCTAGCGGGAAGGTCATGCTAGACTGTGTACACGGGGCATGCGTCAGCAGTTAATAAGTAGTGTGAAGTCCACCCCAGAAAAAAAAGACAATAACTCGGGATGATGCGCCGATAACTTGGACGTTCACACGGGCGCGGCCAATCGTACGGGTGTAGTGGCGCGCTCACAAAAAAAGTGATCAAATGTTCAGCCTAATAGATAATTTAGTGCCATTGGTTATTTACTTTAAACATAATGCATTGATGTGTTAGTGTAGAGGCGCACAAAAAGAAATGGATATTGTAGTCAGCTACTTAAAAGTGTTACCTCATATGATTACATAGCCTCCATTTCATAAATTGTGTACCCGTTGAATTCATATATGAATATTACATATATTACTTCAAAATAGAAACTTAAATCATCCAAGACTAATGAATTTGAATGCAAGAGTAACAATGGTGCATGTACATGATAGCTACATTGGTTGTTTGAAGAAACATCACTGTAACTTTGGCATGCACAACTGAAAAGGTTTATTTAAATAGAAAAAAATGTGATATGTGAGTGTCCAATCTTTATAGAGTTGAATCGATATTGTACCTTTGGCCACGATATGAAGTAGATATTGACTTATGTTCAAGCGATGCACGTCCACGATCACTAGATAGTGATACGTGAATGAATTATGCAATCTCTCTCACACGCATACATATCTCATTTCCCTGTGGGCATCAGAATCACACATGCGCACTTCGTGTATTTCTCTCCCTCCGTCAGGGTTAAATTCGTCTTTCTACCCCGTCCTACAAGTCTCTCACACAGAAACACACACGCTCTCTATGTCTAACACGCCCACCTCTTTAATTCCGCCCACCCACAGCCACTAATGTCTCAAAGTATAATAATGTCTCTCACACATATGCTATCTACCTATCCCTTAATATAGCTAGATATGTGTCACACAAACTCCTTCTCCCTACTAGCAAGATGCCCATGCGTTGCACAGAACATCAAGATGCATTTATATGAGAAGTTTATCTTGTGGGAGAAAAGGATGAACGAGGGAATGCCTTATTTGCAAATGCGGAGAGGGGGGTGGGTATCTTTTTGCAAAATTGCCATAGTTTCCTTCCTGTCCGTCGGATATAAATCGGATGGCCTATATTGCAGGATGGCAGGAACACCATCATCACCAACTATCTTTTTTTATAAGAGTAGAGATATGTGAGTGTCACTGCCCCCCCCCACACACCCACACTTCCCAACACCGAAGGAGTAGGGTGACACCTCGATCTTGATACTAATCTATCGACTGGCTTCTCTCTCAAACATACACACACACACTACCCGGCACCAAAGGAGTAAGGTGGCACATCGATCTTGATAATAATCTATCTACTCCTCTTTCAAACACACACACACGCGCGCGCGCTAGTTGTGCCTCCGTGCCTACCGCACACACTCTCGATACGTCTTTCTCTCCCTCCCCCCCCCCAACAATGACAGCAGAAGGGTGACAACTTGATCTGATCATAATCTGTCAATTGGTTTCTCTCTCAAACATTGTGTCTCAGTGCCTCGCTGGGTAGCCCCCTCGATACGTAGACTTCTCGCGCGCGCACAGCTGTAGTGACGATGACGCTGAACCCAGTGTGCCTTGGTTTTACCGACCTCATGTGATAGTTTTCACCCTGTTTTCTGTTAATTAACAAGGCAACCTTTTTTTGTTACTACTAGTGAATCTGAAATCATTTGGGGCAGACATAAAATAAATCACTTCAACCCAATTATCGCAGCAACTATTTTAAAAGAAATTAGCACCGAACATCAAGATGCATTTTTATGAGTAGTTTATCTTGTGAGAGAAAAGGTTGAACGAGGGAAGGCCTTATTTGAGAACGTGGAGAGACGTGTGGGTATATTTTTGCAAAATTTCCATAGTTTCTTTCCTATCCGTTAGATATAAATCCGACGGCCTATATTGCAGGATGGCACGCACACCATCATCACCAACTCTGTTTTCTACTCCCTCCGTCTGAAAATACTTGTCATCAAAATGGATAAAAAGAGATGTATCTAAAACTAAAATACGTCTAGATACATTTCCTTTTATCCATTTTGATGACAAGTATTTTCGGATGGAGGGAGTATTTGTCTTTTTAGAGATTTCAACAAGTGACTATGACCAGACCTTACCAACATACTCGAAAAAGTAGTCCATAATTTTGATGTTACCCTCTTTTCTTGGCGGTGCAGTGCCATCTGGATACCTCATAAATAAATAAAGTACTACATGATACTAATATATGATACATGGCGCAGGAGTACTAAGTATTATTAATACAGTTTTGCTAGAACTCATCTAGATGAGATATAATTTGGTCTCATTCATCTTTTATACCCATTGAATGTGATGCTATATAAGATGCGTGTGTGCTGACGTGGGTTGTATTTGTTCTTGTGCAACGAACTGACCACTGCATGTCATGTTTGATAGTTTCAAGTCATTAAAAGCATACACGCCCCACATCTCCTCTTGGTTGATTCCTCTATTTATGTCCAAAAATAAGAAACAACGTGAGAGTTAATGCACCATGCCTATGTGTTTACTATTTGGTTTTCGTAAGATGACTTAATACTCACCTAGACGGAGGGAGTATTTGATTTGACAGCGGCCGGCGCAGTTCCCGATACGGCTTTAATGCAGACGAGGGAGGGAGTAGCGGTTCCCGATATGTTGAATGGCCAATGCATCCTCCTTCAATTAATGCATGAGGGAAGTAATGGGAGGGGGTCCGGGAAAAGAGGCTGCACGATGTGAATGCAACGCAGTTTGCCCTCATTGCCCTCATATAAAGGCGCCCCTCCATTCCAATGCATCTACCACATCGTACACACCTAAGCATTTGCCTAAGCACCTACACTAAGCGCAAAAGAGCTCACTCCAGACCCATGGCGGCGATGCGCGTGAGCAGCCAGCGGCTGCGCCAGATGGTCCACGATGCCGGCCTGCGGCATGGCGCCAAGGATCGTCTCCAGACAGTGTTGGAGACCGGCCGGTGGATGGCCGCCGTCGACGCCAACTACAACTCTCAGTTGGACCAGATGATCGTTGCCACCAGCAACAAGTTCACCATCCTCAAGAAGCTCACGGACAACATCGCTGTACTCCTCCAGCACGCGCGCCCGGGCTCCTCATTGCCTGCCACCCTAATCGGCCTCCATGGCCGGAACCTCTTTCAAGCACTGGTGGCCCTGCGATTGCCCGCCGACGCCACGAAGAATGTCCACCTGGAGGTCGCGCTCGCCGCGAGGCACCTCGCCCTACAAGAATTCGTCGACCTACACATCCACGTGTACGAGCAAATCATGGACATATGTATCTACAAGGCCAGTGAGGATGCTACAACGTTGGCCTTCCTCAACCGGCTGGAAGCTTTGGATGCCTTTGCTGAGAAGCACCTCGACCTCGCCACAAAAGCCATCGCTCCTTAGCTGCCGGTGGGTGGCCCGACACACTAAGTTGAGGAGGAGGAGGAGGTCGTACGTTCGTGGATCCATCTTTCTTCTTGTCTTTTGTAACCACCACTGTGATCGCATCATCGTGGCCTTAATTCTTATTGTGCTACTGCATTCTCGTTCCAGTAAATACCGGCATGTGCGACCCCTTTGCTTAATTATATGCATCACTGTAACTAGTACTCCATCCGTCAATTTATAAGTTGTGCTTACCTTTTCCATCAACTTCGTGCAACGCGCGGGCATCTTGCTAGAAACACTAGAATATGTCTATATAATCCGTATGTGATAGTCCATTTGAAATCTCAAAAAAGATAAATATTTAGGTACAGAGGGAGTAATATATTAGGAGTATATCAAAACAATAGTGATTTCTTTCAAGTTTGTGAACAAATACTACTATTCTACTACTTTGGATCCATCGCAAAGCACGGGCACATTGTTGGTAAAAGGAAAAGGCCTGCCGCGTTCGCGTCGCACCCCCACACGCCTGGGAATCGGGAGTACAACACGGCTCGTCCGACACGACACATAGCTTAGGGAAGGCGTGTTGCCTAGCATTTTCACTTTCATGTGGGACCGCCGTTGAGCAAACCGACACCCCGCCCGCCGCCGGGTTGGAAAACAGAAACGAGGGGAAGATCTAGCTATAGCACGGAAGCCAAGAAATTTGGTGTCAGACGGGGCTCGTTGATAGAGTAGGAGCATTCCGTACTAGTACTACTCCTACTAGTACCAAATTTGTACTCCTAATACTATATTACTAGTACTACCACTATACAACTAGTAGGTACGTGCACGGCACAACATCGTAGGAACAAAAAATGGGAAGATCTTGTTTTGGGTGATTTATCTTTTTTCAATCAACGTAGTATGAATAATATGATGTGGGGGGCACCCATGAAGCTTATGTGGCTTGGTTGCATGGCTACAGAAGGTTAGAGAAAAATAAATAGATAATGTGTTTAGAGTGCACTCCACTAAATAGATATACTTTGGATCCATTGCAACGGACCGGCACATCTATACCCCCTATATAGTGTGTGAAAAACTTTGAAAGTTGGTCGTTGGATGAAGCCAATCCGATGGTACAAACATAGCAAATCCGAGCACTACTGGCCGTTGGATATCATCCACCAGATTCTGCCACATGTATAATCTAGAAGACTCCATGGTTGAACTTAATTCATGACTAACTTTGCCACAACTAAGCTTAGGCAAAGTTATTAGTTCTTCAAAATGAGAGCCACAAGTTGGCAAGCCTAAGGGAATCTTGCCACATTTTTTGTGTGTATGTCATGTGGGGCCTTAGTGTGGCTTGCCTAAGGTGTGGCTTGAACCAAACACTCACCTAAGTTAATCAAACTTGCCTAACCTTACATTCCACCAGATTTTGCCACATGTTAGAATCTAGAAAGCTCCACATGTAGAAGCATAATGCACAAACCACCAGAATCTCATGCCTGCAATGCACGTGTACCTTACTAGTAGTTGGTAGTAGTAAGAAATAAATTCCAGTTTTGGCACGAGCTCGTACTGCGGGAGCACCACAAGGCCTGCCGCAGGAGTTACATTTCCCTCTCGGGGCCCACGGGACCGAACTTCAGTGGCTTAGTGCCCGGCCTATGAGTCAATGACATGCGGACCTTAAATGTGGCTGGCCCACATGTCATTCTCATGGTGGTGGTGTGGTTCGCGACTCACTCGTTCGAGATGAACCGGACAGTGGTGGCGTGGCTGTGGCGAGGGTGCCACAGCTGGGCGTCGGGGCGTTACGAGGCGTAGATGGCCACACCGGCGGGTACTACCTGTAGTACATAAGTACTCCAGCTGAGGATTGATGCCTGGGACGAAATGTGTCACAGCCGCTGGATGAAAATTCGATGGTGCGGGAGTACGGATCGGAGCATAGCAGCGGAGCAGGCAAACCGCGTCCAATCGGGTGTGCCTGTGGTAGAAAGTTGATGGTCACCGCAGTTCAGCTGGCTCGCATGTCATGCACACAAAGGCAGAGGAGCGGTGGGGCCGAGAGGGATGAGGGGCACGTCGGGGGGATGAGGATCCCCTGACGTGAACAATCCTACCATTCTGTCACTGACATGTGGGACCCATAAGCGTGGGTCCCACCTGTCAGCGAAGGAAAGGCAGGGCAAGACAGTGATAGCCACGTCAGAGGATCCATGTCCACGTCGGGGGACACCGTGCCGTGGGTTGGAGCGGCGTCGTGGGAATCGCGTGTGGGTGTGGTAGTGGTAGAAACAAGAAACATGATGGTCGCCATGGTTCAACTTCCATGGACAAGTTGTCATGTCTGCTGACACATGTATATCAAAACTAGAGTGTTTATATTTCAAGCACGTGAACAAGTATTATTCTACTACTTTGGATCCATTGCAACGCACGGGCCGGCATATTGGTAGTAGTAGTGTCCATCTCTATCTCTAGAGACCTTCCCTTGTTCATCCTTTTCTCTCACAAGATAAACTACTCATACAAAGGCATCTTGATGTTCCATGGAACGCACGAGGATGTTTCCTTGGGGTCTCTCCAGCGCTGCGTGGTCGTAGTTGCAAGTTGACGCCCCTTGAGATGCCGACGTTGAGGGGCACTCGGATTTCCTCTGATGAGCAGGTAAGATGAGTTTGATCACGTAGTAAATGCATTCTAAACACTACTTCCGTGTCCATTTCTTAATTCTCCCCCTGTCCACTATTTCACAGGTTAGGCTTGGTGCGAGTGGAGATTGGCTTGCATATGTATGGGAGGGTACCAACATCAATTTGCACAACATTTACAACGGTGACACCGTTCCCGTAGAACCTTTGTCCAACATTGAGATCAGCCATGCAACGGGCCACCGCATGAATTGGTACGATGGAACCACGGTGAGATTGAATAAGATAGCACGAACCTTGCACATGGCGGTCAAATGGGGGACCATGCTGTCCGCGGCCGATTTGTTGTCGTACGAGTAGGAAGACGCTGTGCTCCTTTCTAACCGCATCTTCGCGGTGACAAACCAGGGGACTTATTTTGTATGGGACACATCCTACGATATACTCCCTCTCTCCTAGTTTATTTGTTTTGAATCTTTTCTTTTTATAAGTTTCAAATTCAAATTTAGAGCTCCCCATCATATGTTGAGATTACAATGTCCATTAAATCGTTGCGTGCATGTATAGTAAAGAAACAAATCTTGAGTTTGGCACGAGTTCATGTTGCGGGAGCACCACAAGCCCTGGCGCAGGAGTAACATTTCCCTCTCAGGGCCGTCAGGACTGAGCTTCAGCGCCTTACTACACCTACCTTTGAGTCAATAACATGTGGACCCGATAGGTGACTGGTCCACATGTAATGCTCCCGTAGGCAGAGGGGCAGTGGGGCCAAGAGGGGTGAGCCGCAGGTCAGGGGATGTGTGGTTTCATGGGTTCGAGCGGCGTCGTGGGAATCGCGGGTGGCTGTGGTAGAAACTTGATGCTCGCCGCATTTTAGGTGGCCCACATGTCATGCACAGAAAGGCAGAGGGGCGGTGCGGCCGAGAGGGGTGAGTCGCACGTTGGGGGGCGTGGTGTCGTGAGTTGGAGAGGCGTCATGGGAATCGCGAGATGAAACGTGATGGTCGCCGTAGTTGAACTTCCATGGACAAGCTGTCATGTCTACGGACACATGCACTGCATACCGATCACTGGAAGGAGTAGCAGAGAAAGCTATATATGCGGATAAATAGTTCCTTATAGTCAAGCGGACCCACGCTACTACTCTGTTCCAAAGACATGCACACCATCGAAATAGTCCATCTATATCAATATACACCGAGTGGGAATAATTTTTTTACAAGAGAGGAAATAGTTCATCCATCCATAATGCCCTCCTACTGGTGCAGCCTTTTCTTCTTCTTCTTCTTCTTCTTCTTCTTGTTCTCATTCTCTCTGGGAGACGGCTTCGCAACAAGCTCTTTGGACCTTGCAGCTATCTCAAAACTCACACGAGCATCGAGGGCAGCATATTTTATCCGCTTGTACGTCAAGGGATAATTCTCCCATCCAGACGACCTTAATGCCACCGTCTCATCACCCTTCTGAAGATTTGTACCAAGCACAAAATTTTCTACGTCGAATAGGGATGGTGTGTGTGTTTATCACAATCTTCTATAGGAATTTTGATTCTGGTTTGTAGGTCGGCGATGCTTTTCAAATCAAGGTTGTACGGCTCCAGCTTCTGTTTGTCCCCTTCGATGGCTGGCCCACAGAAGTATACGTCCTCCCGAGACAAGAAATCATGAAGCTCACCTGGTATGGAGGGCGAGTGTATGATGTGGTACACCAAAACATCATCTTCGAGGCATAGCTGAAGGACGGCGGCGCGCTGGATCTTCCCAGGGGCACACTCCGTGTACTCTGCTTCGAGACCGATGACCCTCGTCTCTACCTTTTCGAGGGAGTTGGATACATTGTTGATCCACTGCCGAACAACCCTTGGGTGGACGGTGACGGTGGCAACTATGCGCATCGAGCCTTCGACGAGGACATGTTGGACGCTAAAAACCTGCATCTCGATCTCTTTCGCCATTTGGAACCGCTGGAACGGAGGGCTATGGTTTGGAGAATTAGGATTAGATGGCTAGTCTAACTGAAGTAGTAGATGATTATTTAAAGAGGTTAAAACAATGTGAACGCAGTGGGGTTTGGATGCAAATTAAGACGAAGGGGAGGTGAAGAAGCCGAGGAGAATCGGTTCCCAATGGAGAAGTAAATGGGAGAAGTGGCGTGTAGGCAATTGATTAGACGGCTAGGTAGACTAAATGAAAAGGCTATGCAGGTAGACTGATGAGTCGTACCTGTTCGTGTACGTGCCCATCCTTCCTGATAGGTGGGACCTATGCAAACAGATAAAAAATGTGTCGTAGTTTTTTTTGAGCGCGTGAGTGGGAGACACAACATTCTCTGGTTAAGGAATACTCCCTCCGTTTAGGTGAGTATAAGTCACCTTATGAAAATCAGGTTTTCCAAAAACCTTTAGGCATGGAGCATTAACTTCCTGCTCGATCCCCTCCCAGCCTCGTTAGCCAACGTTCTCTTCCTCTGCTGCCGCGTTCTACCTTTCCATTTTTCCTCTTCTCAAGTGTGGAACGATCTGCATGCCGTCCTTGATGCACCAGAAGGACCACTGCATGCATCACGGCAGGGCGTTGATTGGGCATGCCGAGAATTTGGTTCTACTCGCAATATGGATGATACCTGAACGATGAAGTGAACAGGCATGCTAGCACGGGAGACCTATTTCTGCTATACAATACTGGAGTACTCATGTTCCTACTACTAGTAGTAGTAGTAGTAGTACAACTATGGTACACTTGATGGTCCAAATACTATCCATCCGGTTCTCACAGTGAAGTGACAACACCCTGTGCTTGACACTATTCATCCGTCTCCATCTCACTGTGCCCCCGTGTACCGTCGCCTCACTCGCCTCCCCCAGTACCACTATTCCCTCGCTAGCCACTCCAGCACCGACATCCTTCTCCCCCGTAAATCAAGCCCCCTTCCAAACTGCACCATGGTCGAACACGAACCGCGCAGCATCCATATGAGCCGCGATTGGAGCAATCTCCCCAGTGACATCCTCAACCTCTGTTGTTCGTGTATGGATACGTTGAGCACCCTGCGGCTGGCTGCATGCTCGAGGGACATGCACACGGCCATCGTCGAAGCGAGGCCTAAGCTTTTCAAGACACCCTGCTTGCTGCTATCTGGTCTTGCGAGATTGGCTCACCATGATAGGGAGGCGTGCATGATGCCCCTCGACTTCAATCCGATCTCCATTAGCCGAAACTTCTTTGCAGGTATGTAGTGGGTCGGCGTACATCATTTCCCTCAACATCGATCTGATCACCATCGCCCGAAACTTCTTGGCAGGTATGTACTGGGTCGGCATGAACTCCCACTGGATGGCTGCCTTCAGAGAAGACGGTAAAAAGTTGGTGCTCGTGAACTTCCAGACCTCCCATGAGATTATTCTTCCTTTGTTGGATTATATAGAGTATTACCATCACGGTCCAAGTCATCTAGATTACTACGTCAGTTGGACGGACCTTGTTTTTTGCAGAAGATTGTAGAAACATGCACCACACTGTTGGTTTCATCTAACCATACATTAGGGAAGTAAATGTGCATATGGAGAACTCTATATTTGGAAGTAGTGAAATCCTGCAATGCTTACCATGTGTACATACCTATATTCTCCCTTCAGCAATCAATGGCTAGAATAATATCCTCACAAAAATTTTGCCCACAGAACACGAGTATATAACAATGCATGGTCTATTAGTTACCTTGAAGAATTTGTTTGTGAGGACAGAACATGATTACATAACATGCATGACATGGTAGTTTCCTGTGAAGAATCGATTGCGAGATAACATGAGTATAACCATGCATGGCACTTCTATATTCTCGAACCCAGTATACATTTCCTGTATTTTCCTCCCAGTTCCAACAGGGACATATCAATGTTGTTTCTTGCATTATCCTACTCATAGTCTGACCAATGCTGATCTTACATTAACAATGCCTGTCCTTTTTGATATGATGCAGTGTCCCTACAGTTACTGCCCTTTGTAATCACACCACCTTTGCCAAAAACAGGGAAGCACAACTGGTTCCTCGCTCGATCAGACGACAGCAAAAGACTGATGGTCATTCGGACACATGAGCCGGAAAAGTTATATTGCAAAAATCCCACTGTATACAAGCACCGTGTAATACGTGAGTATCCGGACAGTGGCTGTTACGTCTATGAGCAGGATACCAGCTTGTTGGGGCCTTTAGGATTTTTTAGTTGGAGGCGGGTAAACAGCCTTGGTTCACACTCTATGTTTCTCAGACTCAATTATCCGATTAACCAGGAGATAACCATTGGCAAGGACCTTGATGGCAGAGAGGCTCTGTTTGCTATGGAAAACTGTGTCTACACGGCGAGCCCTAGGAGTTCGGAAGAAAACTCCCCTGATTGTCAATGATACAACCTGCAGCCAAAAGAAGGTGAGAATGACAAAGGCATCCGGATTAACTTTGATCCTTGGATGTCTCAATTACGACAGGCAGTGATGTGGTTCAAGCCTTCAGGTTGATAGGTAATTGGCATGTTGCATCGAAAGGGTGGAGTACTGGTGTCTCTGGATCACTAGGCGCTGAAGCGGGGCTGCAAATTATGATGGTGTTGGATCATCTCTTCGAATGACTTTGTTGTCTTTGCTGCTGGTTCTGTATGGGTAGTTCTTTCTTTTGTTATGCATATTCCTTGTCATTTGGTCATCCTCGTCTATGTCACTCTTACTATGTAATAGTTGCTTCTGTTTAGAATGTCATTCTCGTCTGGATCACGAGAGTCTGAGCACTGCAGATGGGTGCGTTTTGGTGGTGTAGCAAGACTTCTTATGAACTATCATGTCTTGCTGTTTATGTCAGTAGTAGTCACTAGTCAGTGTTTGAATGTTGTATATATCGTTGTTTCGAACTGTTTATTGTCTCGAACTACTGGTGGGCTAAATGAGGGCATCACCATTCTCTAGTGTTCAGAGTATATCTCCTTTTTTCAAGTTATATAATTTGAGCTCAGTGTCTTTTCAATGATGTACACTTGTTTGGGCCAGTGAGGTGTCGTTGAATATGGGCCGAGTAGTCATGCAATGCCAAATAGGTCAATTATGACTCTCAGGCCGGGCTCTCAAAAGCTCCTGGAAAAAAGGCCGGGCTCTCCAAAAAAGAAAGAATAAGGACTCTTAGGCCGACATGTGGGCGGCACCGGTGTTTTCGTGCGCTTGCGCGCCGAGAGCATATTAGCGCGTGCTCGAAATTCATGCTACCTTTTCATCTCCAGTCTCCCGCCCCTCCCCCACCTCTGGAATCTCAATTCGTACTCCAGTTCCCCCAAATCCCCCTCCTGTACTCCTTGTACTCAAGCACACTATCATGTCGCCGGTCAATGCGGATCTCCGAGCCGGAGATCCTGAGGTCTGTCCTGCCTTAGGTCACTGCGTGCTGTCGCTCAACAGTGGCATGGCGGCGCTTGACGACCGATTTTCCGGCAAAGTGCTGATGGTAACCATCAACGGCGACCGGCCTCCCGTCTCGCCGAATGACCTTGTCAAAGCTCTTGGCATAGCGCACAGCATCCAAATAAGTGACTTGCTTGTCGAAGTTTGTCCGCCACCGGCTGATTTCTTTGTCAGGTTCCGGACAACTTTCGACTGCAGTCATGTGTTTGAATCTTCCCGGCGTTTGTTCTGCGATGGCGCACTGGTGAGCTTTGATCGGTGGCACCCTAGATGGGGCTCGGTGCCATCTGAGCTTGAGTTTTTAACAAAGCTTACCTTCCACGGCATGCCTCGACGTGCTTGGAACAACGAGTCCATGAACGAGCTTATCAACGACCTTGGAGGTGAGCTCGTAAGTTTGTTTGTTCCTCCAAACAACTGGGCTCTGACAGTTATGGCATGGATGAAGAAGCCGTCCACCATACCGGACATGATTGGTGTTGAGATACTGGTGCAGGAACCGGGGTTGTACTATTCGTCGCCACCAAGGCCGCCACAGACCACGTTAGGGATGTACCTGTATCAAGTGTTCGTGCATGTCGAAGAAGTGGTCAATCCATCAATCGATATCATGCCGCCGCCGCTGGTGCCAGGGTCCGTCAACGACGTCCATTACAGGAGTCAACGTCAGACTTTCCCCGTGTTGCTCGGAACGATGGATGGCACAGGGCCTACTCCATCGCGTGGCGGAGGCCACTGCTTCTTTGGGAGAAGAGGCAGGGCTGGCTGCCTGGATGTGCTCTAATTTGAGGTAACAACTGAATCTTGTCAGACACTAGTTAAATACGAGCTATGGGTGTGAAGCACTGATATGCCAGTACATTTGATTGTGACCTATTCTAATTTTGTACCTGAACTTTTTTAGAAAGGGTTGTACGTCAACTTAATGTGCTAGTAGAACTTATTGTGTTGTCTATCTGTTTTCTTTGCACAACATTCAAGATATTTACCCGTCATTGATAAAGACGATGAACCATTATGTACGACTTCGTTGGTTTCAACATAGCCCTTCCCGTAGCGATCCACTGCTTCCATCCTGATTGTGCCGCCTGCGTGAAATTTTTGTATGCAAGTTCAGTGTGCTATGATGTTCTATATGATTGTGTCAACTATATAAGTTTTTACTGAGCATCAGCAATGCATACGACTGAAATATGTATTTACGAGCATCGACCGATGGGTCTCTCTCTATCTCTCTCTCACACACACACACATGCACACACACACACGCACACGCACAAGTGGGACCCGTTGAATTATTTATTTTCTTGTGACAGCTTTTAATTAGGTTCCACTGTAATCTAACTTTTTTCTTAAGTTATTAATTGAGCTCAGTGACTTCAAAAAGTTGTACAGAAGCCTTGTTTGGGCCTTTTCGGCGTCGCTGAATGTGGGCTGAGTAACCATGTTAGGTTGTACTGTACTACACAAGCCTTTTTTCAACATCAGCAATGTAACTGGGCCGACAGTTGTACACAATATCCGGGTCAACTTGTTATTCTCCGCCCCGCTGGGCTGCAAACTTTCCTAGGAGGTATGCATTAGGCTTAACAAGAAAATGGACTTTAAGAAATAATAAATGGGATGTAATTATAATAACTGGACAGTTACTATGCACCAAACACGTAATTAGTTTGAATAATATATTATTTTTGGAATTTGGAAATTTTAATTTCATTACTTGTTGCGCGCGCAATATTTCGTTGGATTTTAACATAATACAACTTTATTATGAAATTATATTTAACCTGACTAGAAATTTCGGATAAAAATATTTCGGATCCGATCAAAATGTGGGAATTTTTTTTAATTCTGTTTTGAGCGGTTGTTTGAAATTATTAATCGTTGTCCTAGCTAGAAGTTGGGTTGTACTTTTAACAAACTGTAAATGGGCTGTAGTAAATTCCATTAGAATTAAAAAATGAGTTGTACATTCTTACAAATCGCAAATGGGCTATATGTTCTCTGCCAAATCCGAGCTATGGGCCTACTAAGTTGACGCGTACCAAGGGCTTTGTCAACTTAGTCAATATAAACGATTCTAGCTGCAGTGATCGTACGATGTCCATCCAACGGCCGTAGTGCTTCTTCAACCTCTGGTCTTCTTGCTCCAGCCGCCCAAAGCAGCGCCGGTCGTGTCGCGTGCTCCTGCCTCCCGTGGCCGGCTGTGATGCCGCAGAGGCCTCACCGCCCCGTACTACTCCCACCGCTGGCCAGGCCATCCCTCTACTCACCCACACCCCCTGTTATTCTGCGGCGATGGCAGCCTCACACCGCAGCCGAACTAGTGAACCCTCGTACTCCTCTCTGCGCGGGCTTCTACTGCTGCGTCTTCCCCAGCTCCGCGTCGTCCCCTTCCTAGGCCTCACCGTCATCCAGACCACCGCCCTGGTGCTCTCGGCACGGCGTGGTCAACATGGTCAACGACCGACTTCCATCGGAAGAGTACTGTACGTGGAGAGGCTGACAGCTGGGTCCAGGCGGCCGCAAGGAAGTGCCTCCTTATTACGCACAAAATAATTATTCCTCCACGTGACAGCAGGGACCCACCGGACGGGCCAGCTTATTTTGCGAAAAAACGTTTCCCCCCTGACTGCTGGGACCCACCGGACGGGCCAGCGCATTTCACGAAAAAACATTCCCCCCACTGTCAGCTCGGACCCACCGGAAGTGCCTCCTTATTACGCACAAAAAATGAATACTCCCCCTGCTAGCTGGGACCCACCATGGTGGGAGGCTGACTTGTGGGCCTACTAAGTTGACTGGGACGGGGGCCTTTGTCAACTTTAGTCAATATGAACGATTCTAGCTCCAGTGACCGTACGATGTCCATCCAACGGCCTTAGTGCTTCTTCAACCTCTGGTCTTCTTGCTCCAGCCGCCCAAAGCAGTGCCGGTCGTGCCGCATGCTCTTGCCTCCCGTGGCCGGCTGTGCTGCCACGGAGGCCTCACCGCCCCCTACTATTCCCACCGCTGGCCAGGCCCTGCGGCGATGGCAGCCTCACATCGCGGCCGAACCAGTGAACCCTCGTACTCGTCTCCGCGCGGGCTTCCACTGCCGCGTCTTCCCCGGCTCCCCGTCGTCCCCTTCCTAGGCCTCGTCGTCGTCCACCACCCTGGTGCTCTCGGCGCGGCGTGGTCAACGTGGTCAAGGAACGACTTCCATCGGATGTGGACTGTACGTGGAGAGGCTGACAGGTGGGTCCATGGCTGCAGCAAGGAAGTGCCTCCTTATTACGCGGAAAATAATGATTCCTCCACCTGACAGCTGGGACCCACCGGACGCGCCACTATATTTCATGAAAAAAATGTTTCCCCCTTACTACCGGGACCCACCAGCTACATCTTCGCACGTAAGGAAGTGCGTCCGGGCAAAAAAAACGACCCCCCCCCCGACTGCTGGGACCCACCAGCTACATCTTCGCAGGCAAGGAAGTGCCTGACAGTCGGGACCCACCTGGTTGAAGCGTACGTAGCCTTGTCATTCTGGTCGCGAACGTGTACGTACATGTATACTGGTGGATGTAGAGGCGCGCACGTGTCGTAGTAGAGGCGCGTACGTGTCGTAGTAGAGGCGCGCACGTAGCATGTACACGTACGTACAGCGGCCAGGGTGCAAGAAAGAAAATACGGCCACATATGTGTACATACGGGCGGGGTCTCGAACGCCTACTCGCGCATACGTACAGCCAAGGCTCGTGTACATGGCTGGGTCGGAACGGAGAAACAGCATCATCGTCGTGCTCATGGGGAGGCAACGGAATGCGTCGTGTTCATGGGGAGGCAACGGAATGCGTCGTGTTCATCGGGAGGTAACGGAACACGTGGGAGCCAACCGGCTGGGTCGGAACGGAATGCGTGGTCGTGTTCATCGGGAGGGCTTGGACGGAATAGGCGATGGAAACGAGGCCTGGCGTACCGCACAACGGAGGAAATGGACCTCCTACGTTTGGAACAGGGTCCAGTTGATCGGGAGGGGTGTAAGTGCATATAGTGCCACCCCTAGTTGGTTTTGGAGTATTCACGACAAACCTAGTTGAGGGACTAATGTGTTTGTGAGAATTGCAGGATAACACAAGTAGAAGTCCCTCATTGATTCGGTTTTCCTACCAGAGATGACCCCTAAAAATGTATGAAGACATTGAAGTCAAAGGTGGTATGTGAAGATATTCACATTGAAGACTATGACAAGAGAAGACACCACATGAAGCCTATGGAGCTCGAAGACTTAGATCTTTCATAGTTCTCTTTCTTCTGTGTTGAGTCATAGGAACCACCGTACTGTTAAGTGGGGTCCAAGAGAACCAGTCAGAATGACTGAAGTGATGCTTAAACAAACCCTATGTCTTCGAGTGAAGACTTTGAGAGTGAATCTTGTCCAGAGTCACGCAAGTCAGCTTTGCTTGAAGCCCAAGTAAAGTTGCTGTGTGAGTATGAAATCTGACTGTTAGAACACGTGTCAGTTCCTTAGTGACCCAGGGTCATTTCAGACAAATCAGGTCGGGTTGCCAGGTGGCTATAAATAGCCCACCCCCTACAACCGTAAACGGTTGGCTGCTCAGATTCAGAGTACGGCTTTTGTCGTTTGAGAGCAACCCACCTCGAAGCCTTTGAGAGAGAATTCCTTGCGAGGATAAAGCCCTAACCACCCAGAGCCAAAGAGAATTAGGCATCACTTAAGTCTTCTTGTCTGTGTGATCTGAAGACTTATTACACTTGAGGACTGTGCATCCTCCAGCCGGTTAGGCGTCGCGTTCTGAGCATCCAAGAGACATTGTGGATTGCCGGTGAACGAAGTCTGTGAAGGTTTGGGAGTCTACCTTGAAGACTTACCAGAGTGATTGGGCGAGGTCTGTGTGACCTTAGCTCAAGGGGAAAACGGTGAGGACTGGGTGTCCTGAGCTGCGCGTTCAGGACTGGGTGTCCGGGACTGTGTGTCCTAAGGTTTAAATACCTAGCCGCCCTAACCAGACGTATAGTTGTCACAGCAACTGGAACTGGTCCAACAAATCATTGTCTTCAGCGAGTCACTAGTTTCATCTTCCCTTCCCTTTACTTACTGTTACTCCTTGTGAAGTCATTGTATGTTCGCACTATCTTATGTCTTCACTGAGTGACTGCGAGTTCTGTGTGGCTTCACAATATCTTCCTACCTGATCCTTACTACATTGCTGCTATTAGTCATTGTGCTTTCACTCTATTGAATACTTGACTATGGCTTGCCTAGTGTAGTCTACCTTCCGCTGCAGGGTAATAGGTTTATTTCTATCGTTTGTCTTCATAACTTCCACATTTTGAAGACTTCCATAAAAATCGCCTATTCACCCCCCCCCTCTAGTCGATATAACGCACTTTCAATTGGTATCAGAGCAGGGTGCTCCCTTGTTCTGTGTGATTCGGTTTAACCACCTGGAGTTTTAGCTATGTCGACTGGAGGGATAATTAAAGTCTCCGTTGCGTGCCCTGTCTTCGATGGAACTGAATATCCCTACTGGAAGAATAAGATGTGCATGCATCTTGAAGCCATTGACGTCGACCTATGGTATGTCGTCAAGAACGGCGTTCCCAAGGCTGCAGAAGGTGTCACTGCTGCTGATGTCAAGAAGTTCGTTCAACTGGACTCTACTGCCAAGAATATCATCTGTGGTCATCTGACCAAAGGACAGTATGGCCGTGTGAGTGCTTTGGAAACATCTAAGCTGGTCTGGGACTGGCTCTCTAAGGTCAATGAAGGCGTCTCAACCCAGAGAGATCAGAGAATCAGTGTCCTTTCGCAACCTCTTCAACCGCTTCAAGCGAAATGACAATGAGAATGTCCAGCTCACATTTGACCGACTCACTGACATCACAAATGAGCTTCAAGCCCTCGGCGCTACTGAGATCACCAAACATGAAGTCGTCAAGACACTACTGAGATCACTTGATAGTTCGTTTGACACCCTAGCCCTGATGATTCAAGAACGTCCTGATTTCAAGACACTCGATCCGTCTGACATACTTGAGAGGCTCAACACATATGAGTTTCAGCTTTCTGAGAAAAGAGATATCTACTGTCCAAACTATGGGCGAACTCGTGCCTTGAAGGCAAAAGCTGTCTCCTCATCTGAAGAAGAATCTGACAGCAGTTCGGATGATCCTGAAGACATTGGAAGGGAACTTGTTATGCTTGTGAAGAAGTTCCAAAAATTCACCAAGAAGAAAGGTTTCAGAAAGTCTTCCCGATCAAGCTCAAGGAATGATGAAGCTTCTGCTCACGACTACAAGAAGAAAACATGTCACAAGTGCAAGAAACCTGGCCACTTCATCTCTGAGTGTCCACAGTGGGACAATGAGAACAAAAAGAAGAAGAAGAGCAAGGAATATGACTCTGACGACAAGAAGAAGAAGAAATACTCAAAGTCTTCTTCCAAGTCTTCCTCAAAGTCTTCATCACACAAGAAGAGCTCATCTGGCAAGGCACGTGCGTTTGTTGGCAAGGAAATGGATTCAGAGGAGGAGTCCGCTTCTGAGGAGGTGGAGGTGGAATCTGAGGAGGAGTCCGATTCAGGCGTCGCAAGTCTGGCTACAGCATACGTTGCCAAGTCCATCTTCAACACTGAAGACAATGACTTCATCACCGACACCGATGCAAATGACAAGGACTACTCCGCTTCTACCTACTGCTTCATGGCACGCGGTGCCAAGGTAAACACACGCACTACTCACTATCAAACATCTAGTGACGATGACTCTGATTGTGGTTCAAAACCCAGCTACAAAACACTTGCTAAAATTGCAACTGAACAATAGAAAGCTATGGAACATATTCAAAAACTGTTAGACAGAAGTGATGATCTGTTAGGTGCTGAAATGACTCGATCTGAATCCTTAATTGAAGACATAAAAAATCTTCACGTTAAGTATGAGGAACTTGAAAGTCATCATGAAACTCTCTCAACAACTCATGAAAAGCTTTCCTATGATTATCTTCAAAGGAAGCAAGATCTTGAGAAATTGAGAGCGGCTCATGAAGATCTTCAAAAGGAAAACGAGTCACTTCGCGCCAAACAGATCAGTTCCGCTCAGGAAGGATTTGAACCACCATGTCTTAAATGCATTGAGCGTGATAGTGCTACTTCTGTTGCTGAATGTTCTACTGCTACTACTGTTGCAATATCTTCAACTGTTGATGTGGTAACTAACCCCTCTGCTGAGGATACCACTGCTATTGCTGATGAGAATGCTAGGTTGAAGACATTGCTTGAAACAGGGATGTACAAAAGTCTTAAAGGGCATCAGACACTATGTGATGTCCTCAAAAAGCAGATTCTGATCCGAAACCCGAGGAAAGAGGGTGTTGGGTTCGTGAGGAAAATGAATGCTGATGGCTCTTACTGGAAACCTGAGCAGTACCCCAAAACCATGTGGGTTGCTGCAAAGGAACCTTCAGCAGATCCATCCAATCTATCTGGCTTCACTTGTGCTAACCCCATTATCATTGATGAATCCCTTGATGCAAACTATAAACTGTTTAAGAATCAGAATGGTGAAGTGTTTGCCAGGTACATTGGTACTAACTGCAGGAATGGACCGCCTATGAAGAAGATCTGGGTTCCGAAAAGGTGTCTGGAGAATCTTCCTGTGAATGTCATCATGACACCTCACGTGAAGAAGACAAACCTCAAACCAAAGGCTTCATACGGTCCAAAGGCTTCATACAGACAGAGGACTCACCTGAGTCGCACCAACGCAAATGTTTTGCAGGGAAACCATACTCAGGCATATGAATATGAGAGCGGTTCATCAAACCACCATGTTCATAAGACCAAGAACTATTCTGCTTATTCTTATGAGTACTATTATCCGCCTGCAAGACTGTTTGCTAGGGCTCCAAATCCAAAGTTCTCAGATGCTGCACTTAGACTTATTGCTTCTAAGCCACCCTTGAAGATGTGGGTGGCTAAGAAAGCTTAACTCTCTTTTGTAGGGAAAGGTCTCCAGCAGAAAACCAAAATCGTCTGACGCTATTGCTGGGGACCTTAAACATCTTGTAGGGCGCAAGATCAAATGCCCGAATGGTCTTACTATGTACTTCGTTCCTGAATCGCTTGCTACTCTCCCTATTAGTCCTAATCTGGATCTAAGCTTTCATAACCCACTGGTTCGTCAAATGTTTTTGCTTCACAATGCTCTTCGTGAAGCCTATCCCCCTAACTGCACTGTAGGGTACGACACCAGCGTCTTCAGAATGGATTATTGATAGTGGGTGTACAAATCACATGACTGGCAAAAGAAGCCTTCTTATGGACTCAACCTTACGTCCATCTGACAAGAGCCACATCACATTTGCTGACACTGGTAAAAGTAAGGTATTGGGTCTAGGTAGAGTTGCAATCTCAAAGGATCAACACATGGATAAAGTCATGCTTGTGGAATCCCTTGGCTTCAACTTAATGTCTGTCTCAATGCTTTGCGATTTGAACATGATCGTAATGTTTGGAAAATATCGTTGCCTAGTACTAATGGAATCTGACAAGTCTCTAGTGTTTGAAGGGTATCGGAAATATGATTTGTATGTGGTAGATTTCTCAACAGGACCACAGCTTGCCATATGTCTTCTAGCAAAAGCTTCAGAATGCTGGCTCTGGCATCGGAGGCTTGGGCATGCTGGCATGAGGAACCTCCACACCCTGGTAAAGAAGAAGCATGTCATAGGCATCGAGGGCGTCAAGTTCAAGAAAGATCACTTATGCGGTGCATGTGAGGCAGGAAAGATGACGAGGGCCAAACATCCCTCGAAGACAATCATGGCCACTACTCGACCCTTCGAACTGCTTCGCATGGATCTTTTTGGTCCCACTCATTACTCAACTCTTACTACTACTTCTTGTCTCTATGGCTTTGTCATTGTTGATGATTATTCTAGATATACTTGGGTGCACATAATCCTTTACAAGACTGAAGTGCAGGATGTCTTCAGACGCTTCGCCAATCGAGCAATGAACAACTATGGCGCCAAGATAAAGCATATCAGAAGTGACAATGGCACTGAATTCAAGAACACTGGCCTTGATACATATTTTGATACCTTGGGCATCACACATGAATTCTCAGCCCCGTACACGCCACAGCAGAATGGGGTCGTCGAACGCAAGAACATAACACTCATTGAGATGGCCAGAACGATGCTAGATGAATACAAGACTCCAAGAAAATTATGGCCTGAAGCCATTGATACTGCATGCCATACAATCAATCGTGTTTATCTTCACAAGCTTCTGAACAAGACATCTTATGAGCTCCTTACTGGCAAGAAGCCAAATGTCAGTTACTTCAGAGTATTTGGCGCCAGGTGCTGGATCAAGGACCCACATCACACCTCAAAGTTTGCACCAAAAGCACATGAGGGTTTTATGCTTGGATATGGAAAGGATTCGCACTCCTACAGAGTCTTCAATCTCTTTCATTACAAAGTGGTTGAAACAGTGGATGTGCGGTTCGATGAGACCAACGGTTCACAAAGAGAGCAACTGCCAAATGTGCTAGATGAAGTTCCATCCAGTGAATCAATCAAGCTAATGGGAACTGGAGAAATTATACCTTCTGCAGCTCATCCTGAAGAAGAACTTATCATCTCAGCACCTGATCAACATGAAGACAATGCTCAGCCTGAAGACATTCCTTCTAACAACGACAATGATCAGCAAGAGCAAAATCTTCACCCTGTACATCCTCGCGTTGCCAATGAAGTGCAGATTGAAAGAATAATTGATAGCATCAATGCACCCGATCCACTCACTCGTTCAAGGGCAACTCAGCTAGCAAATTTCTGTGGGCACTTCGCATTTGTCTCAATAACAGAACCCAAGAAAGTTGAAGAAGCCTTCATGGAACCTAAATGGATTCAAGCTATGCAAGACGAGCTTCAACAGTTTGAGCTGAATAATGTATGGGAACTGGTCAAGCGTCCCGATCCTCGGAAGCACAACATAATAGGCACCAAATGGATATATCGCAACAAGCAAGATGAGCATGGTCAAGTTGTCAAAAACAAATCTCATCTCGTTGCTCAAGGATATACTCAAGTGGAAGGCATTGACTTCGATGAAACATTTGCTCCTGTGGCTAGACTTGAAGCCATACGCATACTGCTGGCCTATGCAAATCATCACAACATACTTCTTTATCAAATGGATGTGAAGAGCGCCTTCCTCAATGGCAAGATTGAAGAAGAAGTGTATGTTGCACAACCTCCTGGCTTTGAAGATCCAAAACATCCTGACATGGTATACAAGCTCAACAAGGCACTGTATGGCCTCAAGCAAGCCCCTCGGGCCTGGTATGACACACTCAAATACTTCCTGAAGAGCAAAGGCTTCATACCTGGTTCTCTCGACCCCACTCTCTTCACGAAGACATATGATGGTGAACTGTTTGTGTGCCAAATATATGTGGATGACATTATCTTCGGCTGCACCAATCAGAAGTACAGTGAAGAGTTTGGATATATGATGCAAGAGCAATATCAAATGTCTATGATGGGAGAGCTGAAGTTCTTTCTCGGTCTTCAAATACGACAGAAACGCAACGGCATCTTCATATCTCAAGAGAAGTATCTCAAAGATTGCCTGAAGAAGTTCGGTATGCAAGACTGCAAAGGCTTCACGACGCCAATGCCAGCCAAGCATCATATGGGTCCTGACGACAATGGTAAAGAGTTCGATCAAAAGGTATACCGCTCCATGATTGGTTCTTTACTTTATCTATGTGCATCTAGGCCAGATATTATGCTTAGTGTTTGCATGTGTGCTCGATTTCAAGCGGCACCAAAGGAGTCACATCACTTAGCTGTGAAGCAAATTCTTCGATATTTGGCTCACACCCCAACTCTAGGATTATGGTATCCAAAGGGCTCAGAGTTTGATCTGGTTGGATTCTCGGATGCTGATTATGATGGTGACAAAGTTGATCGCAAGTCTACATCAGGCACATGTCACTTTCTGGGACGATCACTTGTATGTTGGTCTTCAAAGAAGCAGAACTGTGTATCTCTCTCCACTGCTGAATCTGAATACATTGCTGCTGGATCTTGCTGTGCTCAGCTTTTGTGGATGAAGCAAACGCTCAAAGACTATGGCATTCATCTGAAGCAAGTGCCACTCTACTGCGACAACGAAAGCGCCATCAAGATTGCCAACAACCCAGTTCGGCACTCGAAGACAAAGCACATTGAAATTCGCCATCACTTTCTCAGAGATCATATTGTGAAGGAAGATATTGATATCATACACGTCAACACTGAAGAGCAATTGGTAGATATCTTCACCAAGCCCTTGGATGAGAAGAGATTTTGCAAGTTACGATGTGAGCTAAATATCCTGGAATCCTCAAATGTCCTGTGATCAGGCACACATCCTAACCCTTATGCATATTGATGACTTAGATGTGCAACACACGAAGTAAAGTATATCTTCAATCAATGAAGACATACATTCTAAGTGTGAATACATTAATGTGGAATTTGACTTCGGAGCGCCACGATAATTCTGCGCCGTGTCTGGGTCTAATACTTCCTATACGGTGGGTAACGCCACCACCAAATGTTCTATTTTGAAGTGTTTCACTCATGGCGTTACCTTGCTATGTCTTCACATTTGGTTTGGCTTCAATCTCAACATGTCTTCATGATTATCTTCACTATGTTGATTATATATATATACTAGTGTCCTGTCCTCTACAGCATTCACTTATAGCTATGTCTTCTTGTTGAATCTTTTGAACTAAGTGAATGTGATCGGACCCTAACCTCTCTATGCTATCTATTTCAAACTCTATCTCTCCAAATCATATGCATTCTATTGAAACTGTCGAATGTATTCTCTGCATCCTTGTCAGCAAAAGATACAAAGACAAACCTTAAGTCCACTTTCAATGCTCATTCCTCCACATGAAACTCGGAGAAGTAGCAACGACCACCCGACAATCCAGGCGTGCGTGGGACGTGGAACAAACCCCAAAATTCTGCATAATGGCCATGTGTTCCTCAGATGCGAATCGCCAGGGGCACCTGTGTAATAATGCAGTGCCGCCCCTGTACCTATAAATACACACTTCACAGCGGTCATTATCTCTTCTTCCACTCTCGCACGAACCCTAGCGCCACCGCTAGCCCTCGACGACGCCGGCGACGAAGCGCTTCGCTGCCGCAACCTCTCCGACGCCGTCTTCACGCCGACCGCGGACATCGTCCTCTCCGCCGTCGCCGTAGGTGTCCTCCGTCTCCAAGTTAGGGCACGGAAGATCGAACTGCTGGGCCTCATCTTCCACTCCGTCTAGCAGTTCTTAGTGTGGTAAATAAAACTTCCTTTTTATGGCACTGTTGATCCTATGGCTTTATCACTTTCTACCACAAGCAGTTTCTATTCACACAAGTTAGATCTCTCTCATACTACATCTCATAACATGCCTAGTATATTCACTTATGCTTCACAAAGTAGTTAGATTCCTCACTTGTACTGATCTCTGGATTCGTACAAATCTGAAACCAACTCCTTATCTATGAGTGAATGTCTTCGCACGATGAGGTCAATGTCTTCTAAACTGTTTTATATTCAAAATCTTCTGAGAATGCATATGACCTCTTCCCCTTCCCTCGCACCTTAATGCTATCACAGGTACATGTCCGTGGGAGAATCCCTTGGTTCTCATAGTCTGCATTCATTTGCAGAATTCTTACAGCATCATATAAATTCTCCCGAAGCAAGTTCCTGTTTGTCCAGCAAGCGAAAATCTTTGAAGCCTTTGAACGTGTTGAAGCCTTTCAGTTTAAAGTTCATGGCTTCAGAGAAATCAGCAATGAAGGGTGGCAGAAAGCGTCATGGAGAAACATCTAGAGATCTGCTAGATGACCTCTCAGAACTGTACAAGACAGATCTTGAAGAGGATTACAATCAGCGCAAGACCCGAATCCAATGGATTCGAAGATATTGGGCAGAACAATGGTTCAAATACCGATTTATAACCCAGGAATATGCTGAGAAAAATGCCATCAAGAGACCATGGGGAGACATCCTATACAAGAATCTTCAACCCAGGTCCAGAGATGAAGCCATTGAACAAGGCTTCTATCCCTGCATGGTCCGTGGGCCACAGCCTGTTGATGCACACCCATCGTCACTACTATGGTGTCGTGACGACATTCTGTTCAAGCGCAACTTCCAGTTTGCCCAAAACTCAGCGAAGCAAAACAAGAAGACATTGGGACTAGACTTCAACCCTGGTCCCTCAGCTCCAAGGGATGATGGCACACGAGATGCAGAACCCAATGTCGTCGGTCCTTTCTATAACCTTGAAGGCCTCATCACCCATATCTTGGTTCAAGGGACTACAGTGAATGAGCCTGCAGCTGACGTTGAATCAGATGAAGCGCCTGCAGTGCCGAAGCCAAAGAAGTTGAAGAAGCCTAAAGCTTCAAAGCCTACCCCTTCACCAAAAATCTCACGGGCGAAGCCACTGGCAACTGCACCTCCTGAAGACAGTGTGCGGTCCGAAGATTTATCACGCATCTCCAAGCCCCAGAAGGTCAAGATGCCTCTGCCACACACCGGCCAAGAGCTCACAGCTGCTGCCATTCTGCGCAATGATGCCATTGATCTGTCAAGTGATGAAGATCTTGCAGATGACGCTCTTGAGCAACTCATCAAGAGCAAAGAAGAAGCAGAAATCTTCAATGATCTGCCTCTCTTTGATGTAACAATCATCCACAACTTCATTGATGAATGGTTTGACACGCCAAACATCAGCTTCGACGATCTCCAACTACCCATTGGCCTCAGTGTCGCCTTCCATGGCGCCATTGCTTCAGAGTTAGCTATCGCCCAGCGCATTGTTGAACTGAAGCAGAAGATTGACTTTGAGAAATCTCAGTTCAAGAAGCATATGGCCAAGCTCAGCGTGCAAGACGTAAAGAATTTCAAGATTATGCTGCACGAGCTCAAGGAAGCCTTTCTAAAGAAACATGCAGAAGCTCAGGGTTCTCATGAGCGCATGAAGGTCCTGGCTAATAGGTGTGTGCAAGCCTACAATGAGGCTGAGAAGCGCAAGGCCCTTGGGCGTCCTGGCATCGACCCCAGGATGGCTGCCAAGAAGCAGAAGAAGCCCGCTATGGCTGAACCTGAAGCACCAAGGTAGGAGGCAGATCCCCTGGTCTTCCCACCTAGCATGACTGGCCCGAAGCCAAAGGTCAGGTCAACTGCTTTAGAACTGAAGAAGACCAGGACTGCTGAGGCTGAAGCAAAGAAGAGAAAACATCCTGAAGCCTCTGCTACTGCCCCCGCCAAGAAGAAAAGAATGACCAAGAAGGAACGGGCTGCTCCCACAGAGCCCTTGATTGTTGAACCCATTTCCATGGTTCACCCCGACGCCGATCCACAAGAACGTCAACTGACTGTCCATGAGCCTGCTTTCACAGAGGCTCATGAAGCTGAAGACTTTCCAGCAGCTGATCCCATCGCTGCTGAAGACATTGGTCATCATGACCATGTTGAAGATGATGCAGCCCTTCCTCAGCTAGAACACCAACAGGTATCATCGCCTGTGCTAACGCACAGTGAACTCATCAGCATTGGTCGTCCACTGACGCCAATTGCACATGATGCTTCATGGGCGGATCGCCCACAAGAGAATGAAGACCTTGAGGCCCAGCCAACAGCAACTCCACAGGCGTCACTCGCATTGCGCAGGCTTCGCAAAGGTCCAAGGCCTCAAGTCTCTGCTGAAGACAATCCGGCTGCATCAGTCGCGGAAGAAGAAGTCCAACAAGTTGCCACTCCCCTGTCCCACCAAGAAGCAGTTCTCGAGGAGAACGTGATCGTGACCGATCCTCCTGCTCGTCAAGTGGAAGTTAAACATCTTGAGGCTGCCACCACCAACACCACTGAAGCCATTGATGCTGTCATGGCTGAAGCTAATGTGGAGCCCTCACCAACAAAAGCACCAGAAGTTAGCGAAGCCACTGATCCCGCCACTTCTGTTCCTGAGTCTGCTGCCGGTCCCCAGTTCGACTATCATGTTGAGCACAGGCCTCAGGTACAGAAGCCAATCCCAAGATTGCCAAGGTTCCCAGGTCCTGCACCAGCACCTGGCTCCTTCAATATCAATGGCTTCAGAGCAGACAACACATTCTTCAACAGCTCCAGGAACCCCTACTCCAGGGAAAGAATATCATCTGATCGGTTCTGGAGTTATCCGCAGCGAAGCTATTACTCATGCGTTCTTTACAACCAAGGTCGCATCTTCCCACACAAGCGCCTTGACATTGAAGCAATAGCTGGTCTGCCCTGTCTGGAAGAAGCTCTGGATTGCTTCAAAGAGGTTGGACTGCTGCCGTTCGTCACTGACCAAGAGCATTGGAATGAAGAGTTGCTCCTCCAATTCTATGCCACACTTCACATCCGCGGGTATAGCAGAGATCCGAAGACTTGGGTCCTGGAGTGGATGACAGGAACCGTTCATCACGAAGCCAAAGCCTTTGACATCATTGAGCTCACTGGTTTGCCCACTCCTGGCGATCTCTACGAGCATGGCTGTCAGCTTCATAGTGAAGCTATTGAGAGCATCTTTTAGAAGACTGAACCTAATATGAGTCAGATGCTCAGTATGATGAAGCCATTGCCCCAAGATGCTGCTTATCCCACGGAGTTCTTCGTTGAAGACCTTGATTATCTGCCAAGAACCATTTATCACATCATAAGGCGAACTCTCTAGCCAATCAAAGGACATTCTCCCCATGCCAAGCTGGAAGGTGCAATGAAGACTTTGGTCTTCTACATTCTTCATGGAAAATGCTTCAATACACAGGATTTATTCATTCGCCAACTTGCTGCATCTGGCTCTGATCTGTTTGGTTTGAAGTTCTATGCCCCTTGGGTGATGCGGCTGATCAAACTTCACTCCGCTATCTCATATCAGCCCTCAGCCCGCAACCATCGGATCTTTTTGCCTGATGTGGATGTGTCTATTGAAGCCATCTATCCTGAGCCTGCCAAGGAACCTCTCAGTCTTCAGAATGCAGAGCATCAAAGTTTCACTCAGAACGTTGAAGGCGTGGAAGCCGTAACTCATGTGTATCCTTTGGCTGGCACTACACGTGCACCGCATCCTGCTCTCACTGAAGCCACTGACAGTACAACTGCTCCACGACCCAAGAAGTGCACTCGTGTTCTCAACAACCGAGAGCTTCTTGTGGCTCTTCATCAGAAACAGGATAGGCATCATGACTGGCTGAAGCGTCAGATGCGAAGCCTCTTGGTGGATGTTAATCGCATTCGCAATCTTGCCACCAAGAATGCTTTTGTTGCCCATGAAACCTCTCGCCGCACATGGAAAGGGCTAACGCTGATGTGTTCTGAAGATGATCTTCAAGAGGATGGCTTCACTGAGCGATTCAAGTTTGACTCCACACCTCCTCGAAGGGCAGTGCTGCGACGAACTCCATCCCTTGAAGACTCTGAGTTCTCTTCCTCTGCTACAACTGTGAATGCCAGAGTGATCGAGGATGAAGACGATGCTACTTCACCGCCACCTCCTTCAGCATGCTTCGACTCTGCTCCAAGCTCTTCAGCACCGCCAAACACCACCAACGACCCTGCTGCTTCACCTACTCCTCATGGGAACGAGTAGATGCTCTATGTCTTCAAACCTTTTTGGTCCTTACTGACAAAAGGGGGAGAAGCATGTGAGGTTGATAGTCTTCAAGCGGGTCCATATGGGCGGGTGCTTTATATTTTGCTTCGTGCTTACAACTCTCGTTTTGCTACATTTGGTTCTTTGAGTTGTAAAACTAAAACTCGATGGTCGTCTGCTACTTATCTTCCACCTTGTGTTGCGATGATAAATTCCGCATGTGCGACGATAAATTCCGCACTTAGATCATTCTGCAGACGTCCATTTTCCATTATGCATGTCATTATCTTCATATACTTTCACATGCATAGTGGATTGTCATCATAAGTTGAAGTGGATCTCCACAAGTACAACCTGCCATGTGCATTTGCATTCCAAAAGCAAATTACTTATATGTAGATCTTCAGGGGGAGCCCTTGCAACTTATGAAGACAATTCCTTATCCTTTACAATTTCACAGATTATATTCCCCGTTGAAAACTTCAACTAGTTTGTCATCAATCACCAAAAAGGGGGAGATTGTAAGTGCATCTAGTGCCACCCCTAGTTGGTTTTGGAGTATTGATGACAAACCTAGTTGAGGGACTAATGTGTTTGTGAGAATTGCAGGATAACACAGGTAGAAGTCCCTCATTGATTCAGTTTTCCTACCAGAGATGACCCCTAAAAATGTATGAAGACATTGAAGTCAAATTTGGTATATGAAGATATTCACATTGAAGACTATGACAAGAGAAGACACCACATGAAGCCTATGGAGCTCGAAGACTTAGATATTTCTTAGTTCTCTTTCTTCTGTGTTGAGTCATAGGAACCACCGTACTGTTAAGTGGGTCCAAGAGAACCAGTCAGAATGACTGAAGTGATGCTTAAACAAAACATATGTCTTCGAGTGAAGACTTTGAGAGCGAATCTTGTCTAGAGTCGGGCAAGTCAGCTTTGCTTGAAGCCCAAGTAAAGTTGTCGTGTAAGTTTGAAATCTGACCGTTGGAACACGTGTCAGTTCCTTAGTGACCCAGGGTCATTTCGGACAAATCAGGTCGGGTTGCCAAGTGGCTATAAATAGCCCACCCCCTACAACCGTAAACGGTTGGCTGCTCAGATTCAGAGTACGGCTTTTGTCGTTTGAGAGCAACCCACCTCGAAGCCTTTGAGAGAGAATTCCTTGCGAGGATAAATCCCTAACCACCCAGAGCCAAAGAGAATTAGGCATCACTTAAGTCTTCTTGTCTGTGTGATCTGAAGACTTATTACACTTGAGGACTGTGCATCCTCCAGCCGGTTAGGCGTCGCGTTCTGAGCATCCAAGAGACATTGTGGATTGCTGGTGAACGAAGTCTGTGAAGGTTTGGGAGTCTACCTTGAAGACTTACCAGAGTGATTGGGCGAGGTCTGTGTGACCTTAGCTCAAGGGGAAAACGGTGAGGATTGGGTGTCCTGAGCTGCGCGTTCAGGACTGGGTGTCCGGGACTGTGTGTCCTAAGGTTTAAATACCTAGCCGCCCTAACCAGACGTACAGTTGTCACAGCAACTGGAACTGGTCCAACAAATCATTGTCTTCAGCAAGTCACTGGTTTCATCTTCCCTTCCCTTTACTTACTGTTACTCCTTGTGAAGTCATTGTATGTTCGCACTATCTTATGTCTTCACTGAGTGACTGCGAGTTCTGTGTGGCTTCACAATATCTTCCTACCTGATCCTTACTACATTGTTGCTATTAGTCATTGTGCTTTCACTCTATTGAATACTTGACTATGGCTTGCCTAGTGTAGTCTACTTTCCGCTGCAGGGTAATAGGTTTATTTCTATCGTTTGTCTTCATAACTTCCACGTTTTGAAGACTTTCATAAAAATCGCCTATTCACCCCCCCCCTCTAGTTGATATAACACACTTTCAAGGGGTCTGGCGTACCGCAAAACGGAGGAAACGGACCTCCTACGGTCGAAACGGGGGTCCTGTTGATCGGGAGGGGTGTGGCGTACCGCAAAACGGACGAAACGAACCTCCTATGGTCGAAACGGGGGTCCTGTTGATCGGGAGGGGTGTGGCGTACCGCAAAACGGACGAAACAGACTTGTGTTGGAGCGCTACGGTCGAAACGGGGGTCCTATTCATCGGGAGGGGTGTGGCGTACCACAAAACGGGACTCCACGGGATACTGTTCATCTCCACCGTCGACCTCCTCCAGCCTCCACGGGCTACCGTCGACCTCCTCCAGCCTCCACGGGCTCCTGTTCATCCAGCCTCCACTGCGCGCTACTCCACCGGCTACTGTTCAACCACCCCTCCACGGGCACCCCTCCATCATCTACTGTTCATCCAGCCCTCCACACCACGGGGTCCTATTCAACCACCCCTCCACGGGCACCCCTCCACCGTCTACTGTTCATCCAGCCCTCCACCACACCACGGGGTCCTGTTCATCCAGAGGCAACACCACCGCTCACTGTTCATCCAACCCCCCCACCCACAACGCTCACTGTTCATCCAATCGATCGGCTTCAGTTAGCATCAGTAGCGAAGGAATCGCTCGATCGGGTTCAGTTAACAGCCATCGATCGATCGCTCGGGTTCAGTAACGCGTAGCCTGCAGTGCAATCGCTCGGGTTCAGTTAGAGCCCAACGCCTCGCTCGGGTTCAGTTAGAGCCAACGCCTCACACATACGCGCGTACGTGTATGAGAGAAACGCGCATCGCTTGGCCCCCGACCTCCCACCGTAACCAGGAACTCCCTGAAATTTTCCTCCCCCCAAAGAATGTCATGCAGCTGCGTCTCCGGCACGCCCAGGAAGAAAAGCCCATTTTCTGTCATGATTTTTTGTCATAGAAGTAGGAGCCCACCACATCTATGATGATACCGTGTTTTGTCAGAATTATCGTCATAGAAGTGTCATATGTATGACAGAAAAAAATTCGTTCGGCCCAAAATGTCACGGATGTGTCTTTTTTTTGTAGTGAATGGATCCTTTCAATGATCCACACTCCATCGCCCGTCAGCTAGATTTTACTTTTGGGCACCATTTTAGATGCAAGGTTCGTGATCTTTTCAAATCTTCGGTTCATCCGGTCTCACCCGATCTGGGTTTTCAAATGGTGGTCTCTTTCGCCCGATCTACCTTTCGTTTGAATGAGGACAATGTTGGCCTAGCAATCTCGGCTTGCACAGGAGGTGCTTATGATTCGATGGATGTTTCACATATTCATGGCAAGGTTTATCGGTTTTTGGTTTGCTCCAAGGCTGTGGGTTTCTTTCTAGTGTGCAAGAGGTTCTTCATATGCGATGCTTTCGAATGTTACCTCCACCTTTGGAGTGGAGGAGGCCCAAATTGGTTATATGAGGAACGATCTTGGTATTTTGAACGGGATGCTGAATGGACCACCGTCTCATATAAGAAAGGTACACATCACCATCCTTTGATCCATATCAATAGTGTTTCAATAGAATTTCATACAATCTGCAAACACCAAGAGGATCCAATCAGAATACTATCACTCCTACGGCCAACATTTTGATGGGTGCCAATTCTCTACCTATTGGCAACGGTTCTAACGTCAATCATGATCGGAATTTTTGTACCGTTCCTGCATGCCCTCTACGATCTGCCATGCATAACGGCTCGGTGGTTGTTGGGCAACCGAACTCCTCTATTTGTATGATGGGCGGGCCAGTCGGCCCAGATACACCAGCAATCATTAACCCATCCACTACTCGGCCCAGTACCTCGGAAGCGGGAGACTCTGGGGCTCAATCGTTATCTGAAAGGCAGAGTCATTTCTGTTCCCGATGTCTGGCACCTGATCATTATCGCACAACTTGTAAAAACAAAATCAGATGCAGAATTTGTTATAGATATAATCATATAGAGAGATTTTGCCTCAATAGACACAACAAAGGCTGGGTATATCGGGTGAAATCCCAGGAGTCTCTGCCTCATAAACCTACTCCCTCCCCTACTCCACCATCGACCGCAACACCACAGCACGCCGCCATCACACACCCGCCACCTGAGCCAAGTTGCACCGCCATGGCGTGCTATCCATGCAATCGCTACCCACACCTCCCACCTGGAACCACCATCGTCCCGCTAGGTCCCCTCCGTGAGCAACATGGATACGTCGGCGGCGGCGGTGAACTCCCGATGGCCTGTGATGAGTGGGCCATTGCCACTCTTGAGCCGGGCATCGATCCGGAGGAATTTTATGGACCCAATGCCATGATCATCAACTACTTGGAGAACAGAGGATGGAGGATCAGCTACACCCCCAGATGTGGTATGGGATTTGTACTTGTTCAGTTCACCACAGCATGCTCTCGTGACACTGCGGTCAGTCATAGCCCCTTTCAGATTGGTGATACTATGCTTAGAATCTCTAGACAGGACCGTGGCATTAATTACAAAAGCATTACCTTTACGCATGATGTCTGGATGTTGTTGATGAACTACCCATTAGAATGATGGGATGTCAATGTTATCAGTCGTACGTTTGCTCCATATGGCCTCTTTCTAATTTGGAACAAAGATCCTAGAGATAAGACTAGAATCATAGTCAAAGTCGGAGTTATGAATGCTGATACGCATCCACTTAGTATTGTTGTACTTCGCAACCTTGATGATGTGGGTTTTCGAGACTCCTAGACCTGCCCAGCATATATACTATCTAGTGAGCTTATTGGGCAATAGGGAGGTGATGAAGATCCACTGCCCCCCAATGGTGGAAACCCACATCCTCTGCCCCATGTACATGCAGGTTTCTGGCATGATGAAGTACTTGGCCATATTCTAGTAGAGCAAGTTGTGATGAACCCACATAATGAGGGCCTAGGGGCACCTTATGAAGATGTCCATATTAGGGTTGAGCAAATCAACAACAATGTTGCGGTAGGGATGGAAGCACATCAAGCTGCAAACACCCCAAATGATGCACCAGCAGCCATGCAAGACCCTGATCATGTTGATGGAACTAAAGTGAATAGTGTGGATCCTGTAGCTCATAACACACCTGTGTTATCAAACAACAATGATGTTCAGCACCAAGTGACTGACAATTTCATCCCTGTGGAAAGCCTTGTTTTCTCTCCCAATAACATCAACATGAATTACAATGACCAAAGTGTAGCAAAGCAGGTTCCCAACAATCTAGCTCATGAGGGATCATCAGAGGGGGTTTATGAGGACATATCTGCTCTATAGGGACTGATTGGCAGTTTGGTGACAAATGCTCAGGATATCATTCCAAAATTGGGAGGAGCTAAAATCATCAATGATAAATGCAACATTGTTGATGTTGAAGGTACAAAGGAACCAGCAAGAGATGCTACCTGCAGATCCAAACAGTTCATGTGGCTCCACAAAACACCAGCTCTGCCAGCATTGTGGAAATCTCAGAGGAGGCGTATGATGTTACCAGCAAGAAAAAAACATGGCCAACAATAGAAAGAAAACCACTATTGTGGATCAAGCCCTTTGCAGGAGAAGTGACCAATTGGCCAAAATCAATATGGGCTTTAAAGATAAGAACTCTGCCTCTGCTGCTATACTCAAAATGCAAAACAACAAGATCAACCCTGAAGGTGAGACCTCATCATCCTAGTAGAAGAAAGACAGAGTTGCCATCTTGCATGGTCACGAAAGCAAGGCATGACAGAGGGTACCATGTCAGTTATGTCGGCAACAACATCGGTACCAAGGGCGAGGGACGAAGAGAACCATTTTCCTGCTCGTTGAACGAGGCGGACCATTAGGCAAGGTTCTCGTCCATCGGTGGATACCGGAATGTCATCAATAATACTAACAGGGTCTTGCTGACAGAATTGTACACCGAGGTGCTTACTAAAGCAGTGACTTATTACTGCTTAGATCATATAAACCTCAAGAAGGTTAAACATAACAATGGAAAGGAAAATGTGTTTAAACACATATTTCAAGGGTATATCCCTTCCAAGGACAAGCGGAGCATGATATCCATGACAGGATAGAAAGTAGAAACCGTTTAGGTAAGGGGAGAGGAATTTGATGACAATACCCATACAGCGGTGTTTGGATAATTGATAAATAAAATTTAGCATCGTGCTTCAAATGTTCCTGTTGAAAATCGGAGTACCATTGACATGCTTCGAGATAGCATTGACATGGTCTTCAGGTGAAGATCAGACTTTGGAAACACGAAGGATCCATCAGGAATAACTAGTAGAATAAGTCTTACAATTTCCTCATGGATGAACGGATAACCTTGCTGAAAAGGAATCTATAATGATAGGTCCTCCAGCCGAGGGGGGGGGTGCTAGGCATGACATCATGTTACCGGGTCATCAAAGGATCATCATCATAACTCTTGGAAAGTTGTCCCAGCCATCATATCCGACCGAGATTCAGATCCGATTGGTGTCAGGATACCTCAGACTTAGGATTCCTGAGAAGAAAAGGTGCAACGCAGATTGACGAGACGACATTGTAAGATTCTCGGGGAAATGAACTATGAAGGGATTTCCGTTAAAAAGAGTTCATCATTAACCCAAGGAGAGGACAAGGAGGTGTCTGGTGAACTCAACGGCAATTCATCGAGATTTCCAAAAGATGGATTTCCACAATTATGTGAACAAGGAGATAACATTTGTCGGATCAAATGAGAAAATGGTGTATGCTCGAGGAGAACATACACAGTTAAACATTGGATAAGAGGTGCACCGGGAATATGGGCTGAGTTGCACGACCAATGCCGGAATGATGATTCAATAATCAATAGTCTAAGAATGAACGACCGACCATTAACTTCAAAGCAATAGGGTTGCTAGAAGGAAAGAATACAAACAACACCGTTCACTTGTGGGAATTAACACGGGGACCAAGAAAGAATGGTGATGGTGAGAAGTATTTCTATGTCAAGAATTCTCAAGAGGGGGAACAAATCTCAGAACATTCTTGACATAAAGGACGGTAATACTCTAAGGTAAAGAAGAACAATTTGCTGGATAGCAAGGAAACCAAGGTACAACACAAATTGTGAACAAGTTTGTGTTGGGGGGGGAGGCAAGAATGTTGCCGATGATAACTCAAATCATCGAGGGACAAGGATGGTATTTCTCATCATGAATTCAATTGATATCCTGGAAGAACTCATAAGGTTGATGAGGATCACGACACATTTGTCGACAGATTTCATGAAGAAGTAATCAATCAGCGACGACATCAAGTCAAAGGAATGATGAAGCCAAAAGTCATTGGAACCATGGCTACGACACAAACTCGAACTCAAGCTTGTTGTTTAAGGTGAAGGGGTATGACGAGGAAAATCGACGTAAGGTTAGTTCGTCGTCGAAAATTGGTGCTCTGAGAATAAGGACCAGGTAGCACCATTAGAATCGTCACGACAATGATATAGCCAAACAGGCTAGGAATGGTGTGATCGGGTACAAACTCGTACTTATAGAAGCTTACTGAAGAGTTGTTGAACCGTAGAGCGGACTCGGTTCAGTTATCGGTGTCTTTGAGTGTTCAATAACTCCGAGCCCATGAAAAATTGTAATCGGTGAGTATGTAGTACTTGATGAAGAACTCATAAGAAATTATGCAGTTCCAAGATAATCTCGAGATACCAGGTGGTAATACTCGACGACAGATCAAACTAGAAGTTGAACTGGGGTATTGCTCTATAGAAGACAAGTGCTTAAACTTGCACAGGACATGATATTTAAAGGAGAACATGGTCAGAACCACGATTGCAAAAAGGCCAGATCTCATATATAAGATGAACTTATACCAAGGGAATAATTGATTTTAAAAGAAGCTTCGATGAGAAGATGTACATCGTGTCCATGGGCATGAACGCAAAGTTCAAGGTCGACTCCCACTTCTCCAATGCACAACCTTTCATTCACTTCTTGCGCTCAATGAAGTTGCAGTTTCGAAATTTTATCTGGCAAAATACCAGAAGAGTACGACTCGTGAAAACTTTCGAGTTCACACCTATTAAGGAAGGCATAGGTTCAACCCATCGGGGCATCTTAGAATCATATACCAGAATCTTTAGAAGTAATTAACTCAAGCTCGAAGACAGAGCATGGTTAAGAAAGCAAAGGATACAATTTACCAAAGGCATTATGTATCAGAGGAAAGGCTCACAAGATTATTGAATATGAAGGGCGTTGTCAGATAAAATCCAACAAAGGATCTGGTGGTCCACAAGGGATCTGACATGAGCATCGGTACTCAACTAGAGGAAGAAGATTGCAAGGAGATCAGATTATAGAAACAACTGACTAACTCAATTGTCAAATGCAAAGGAATTATGATTTCCAAATCAAGGGATCAGAACCAATGCTCTGAGTAGGGATGGATAAGTTGAATAGCCTTAGGGTACAATCAATGACAATTGGATTGGCCGAGAACCAATTCCAGTTAAAAGAATGGCAGCTTAGCCGGAGAAGTAATTTATAAGGATCAATGATGATTGCATGCATTCGCAAACATATTGAGTCAACAGACTCAAAATGATAATGACAAGGAATGTCATTAAGACTACGAGACTTATGGGATTAACCATAATGCGAGCAAGCAAGAATTTCAAGAGCCAAAGGCTCCAGAGGATTTTCGGAAGATCGAATAGTATTTTAAAGACTTATGTGAAACTCATGAACAATTGGGGATGAGCGGATACTTGACAAGTGCGGGGATTTATTTGAAGGGGTATTCATGTGGCAAAGAATTGCTAGGCAGTAGGCACGAAGTATTCTCGGAACAATAGAGAAAACTTCGGGTATCTTGTAATAACAAGAACAATGGGGAATGATCGTAAGAATGGAAAGTGTAAGTAGTTATCCATAAGGATTTATCGGTGGTCGGGAATAGCAAAAGTGATGGGCACAAAGTCTCGAGAGAATATCAAAGAGTATCTCCGAAATCTTCTGGTGCAGCCGGTGACCATCTGGACTGAAGGGGCTCTCCGGGAGAAAGTATTTTCGAGAACCTAAAGTTAGTTTTTAGTAAAAATTGTTTAACCCGAATAAAAGAGGGTTCAGAATCCCAGAGTAAAGGTCGAGGAATAAAAGATCCTAATACCCCCCGATGGCGACGTGGGCCCATGGGCCACACAGCCATGTTAGTAAAAGTTTTTGAACGACTAGACTCGACTTCGGCCAAGGAGTTGGAAAGAGGGATTCCTACAGGCAGTCGGCTCTGATACCAACTTGTGACGCCCCCGATTCAATCGTACACTAATCATGCACGCAAACGTGTACGATCAAGATCAGGGACTCACGGGAAGATATCACAACACAACTCTAAAAACATAAATAAGTCATACAAGCATCATAATACAAGCCAGGGGCCTCGAGGGCTCGAATACAAGTGCTCGATCATAGACGAGTCAGCGGAAGCAACAATATCTGAGTACCGACATAAGTTAAACAAGTTTGCCTTAAGAAGGCTAGCACAAACTGGGATACAGATCGAAAGAGGCGCAGGCCTCCTGCCTGGGATCCTCCTAAACTACTCCAGGTCGTCATCAGCGGGCAGCACGTAGTAGTAGGCACCTCCAGTGTAGTAGGGGTCGTCGTCGACGGTGGCGTCTGGCTCCTGGACTCCAGCATCTGGTTGCGACAACCAGAAAGAAAGGAAAGGGGAAAAAGGGGGGAGAAAGCAACCGTGAGTACTCATCCAAAGTACTCGCAAGCAAGGAACTACACTACATATGCATGGGTATATGTGTAAGGAGGCCATATCAGTGGACTGAACTGCAGAATGCCAGAATAAGAAGGGGATAACTAATCCTGTCGAAGACTACGCTTCTCGCAGCCACCGTCTTGCATCAAGTAGAAGAGAGTAGATTGAAGTCCTCCAAGTAGCATCTCCAAGTAGCATCTCCAAATAGCATCTCATAGCATAATCCTACCCGGCGATCCCCTCCTCATATCCCTGAGGTAGAGCGACCACCGGTTGTATCTGGCACTTGGAAGGGTGTGTTTTATTAAGTATCCGGTTCTAGTTGTCATAAGGTCAAGGTACAACTCCAAGTCGTCCTGTTACCGAAGATCACGGCTATTCGAATAGATTAACTTCCCTACAGGGGTGCACCACATAACCCAACACGCTTGATCCCATTTGGCCGGACACACTTTCCTGGGTCATGCCCGGCCGCGGAAGATGAACACGTCGCAGCCCCACCTAGGCAAAACAGAGAGGCCAGCACGCCGGTCTAAACCTAAGCGCACAGGGGTCTGGGCCCATCGCCCATAGCACACCTGCATGTTGCGTGGGCGGCCGGAAGCAGAACTAGCCCCCTTAATACAAGAGCAGGCTTACGTTCCAATCCGGCGCGCGCCGCTCCGTCGCTGACGTCGGGCAGAGGAACCGGAGGGGGAAAGTTGCGAGTTTGATATGTTAGGGGTGTGTGGTGGACGAACGGGCTGCGTATCCGGAATCGTCTCGTCGTTCTGAGCAACTTTCATGTTGAAAATATTTTAATCCGGGTTACGGATTAAAAGATATGATTTTCTAAAGATTTATTTAATTTCTGGAATTTAATTAATTATTTAATTTAATTCGAAAATGGAATTATGACATCAGCACGATGTCATGCTGATGTCAGCAGTCAACAGGGTTGACTGGTCAACCTGACCAGTGGGACCCACTGGTCAGTGACACATTTTAATTAGTCATCTAATTTAACCTAATTAGTATTAATTAGGAGGGGGCCACTGTCATTGAGTAATTAATTAATTGACTAACAGTTTAGTTAGTTTAGTTATTTGATTAGTTTAATTAATCAAATTAATTAAGTTAACTATTTCTTTAATTAACTAATTAATTAATTATTATTATTTTTGTAAACGTTCTGTGGGGGGGTTGGGGCCCCACATGTCATAGGCAAGGGGGCCATAGCGGGTGTGGGCTACGGGCACAGGGAGTTCGGGCGCATGGGCGCAGCCACGAGGACGCACCAGGTGGGGCGCGCGGGCGCCGATGGGGTCGGGGAGAGGGGCGGCCAGCGCCGGCGAGCGGCGGGGCCGGCAGGAACGGCAGCAGGCAGCGGGGCGCACGCGGCCAATGGCCAGCGGCGACGCTAGGAGAGGGGCGAGGCCATGGCCTAGGTGGCCGGAGCAGGGGAGGTGATGGCGCAAGGCGGGGCCGGAGGCCACGGTGCCGGCCAAGCGGCCGGAGCGGCGATCACCGCGGTGGGAGGCGACACGGGGACGTGGGGACAGGGGACGAAGGAGCGGCATCTTCGGGCGAGGCGAGCGCAAAGTGGCGTGGCCGGACGGGGCGCCACGCTCGGCCAGGGCGCGACCCGGCCGCGGTGAGCGCGTGAGACAGAGGAGGGGAGGAGGAGTCGGGGCTCACT
>NC_041390.1:434946816-434947415 GCF_002162155.2 Triticum dicoccoides
TGGCGCAAGGCGGGGCCGGAGGCCACGGTGCCGGCCAAGCGGCCGGAGCGGCGATCACCGCGGTGGGAGGCGACACGGGGACGTGGGGACAGGGGACGAAGGAGCGGCATCTTCGGGCGAGGCGAGCGCAAAGTGGCGTGGCCGGACGGGGCGCCACGCTCGGCCAGGGCGCGACCCGGCCGCGGTGAGCGTGTGAGACAGAGGAGGAGAGGAGGAGTCGGGGCTCACTGCGGGATGCAGGGATCGGGGCAATGGGGCGCGGGGAGGAGGATGGTGACGCGCGTCGGAGAGGAGGCAGTCCGGTGGGGTAGAACGACGAGGTGGAGGCGGCGGCGTCCCGGCGAGGTGCGACGGCGGCAGGGTCGGGCGGCGTGGCGACGTGGTTCCGGCGAGGGGTACTCCAAGCGGTTGTGGCGTCGGGATCGAGTCCCAACTCCAGATCGAGGGTGGCGCGTGGAGGGGCGCCGGGGCGACTCGGGGTGAGGCGAGGAGGCGTCCGGCGAGGGGGAGGATGGTGACGGGCGACGCCGGTGACGCGGGATCTGGCTCCCCCCGTCTCGATCCAGACGAGGGAGATAGGGGAACGTGGGAGGAGAGAG
>NC_041390.1:434947712-435101852 GCF_002162155.2 Triticum dicoccoides
GGCCGGTTGGGCCTTTGGCCGGTTGGGCCGGCCCGTTCGGGCGGCGGAGGCCAGCTGGGCCACTTGGCCCAGCGGGAGGGGGGGGTGTCTGTTGTTTTTGTTTTATTTTGTTTTCCTTTCACTTGTTTCTTTTTTTTATTTATTTTCCTTTCTGTTTTATTCAATTTAAAATATTTATGCATTTTATAAAAATGTGTTTACTTCACCATAATTATCTATGCAATATTTGACACGGTCCGAACATTTTTGTTTTAAAGTTTGAAAACTTTGTTTGTTTGCCAAAAATTCAAATTTGAATTCGAATCGTTTTGAACTAACGCGAGATTAGTGACAGTAATGGAGGTGACAAGGCGTCATTAGCAGAGGTTACTGTAGCTTGATTATCCGGGCGTCACAAGCCTTTAATTTGCAGCTGGTGTGGAATGACCACCTTGAATGTCATCTAGTTATCTTACTTTTCAGTCATGTTATGCTTTGCATTGTATGGTTTGTGTGCCTCCGTGCACCCTGGAACTTTCTAGTCTGTAATAATTGGTCCTTTTGGGATTTTAGATGCAACTCCTAGTCTTTATGCTACTATGCTTATGCCATCAATGAAGTTGTTTTTCTTTACTCTCAGAGCTCTAAGTATAGCCCCTATTGCAATACCCCATGGTTACATATCTCATGGCAGATTTACATTCCACTCATAATATGCTATTACATATATGAGTCCGGCAAATATCAAGCACTTCCACAATGAGTAGAAACTGGAACATACTATGTTGGAATGTGAGAGGAATCAACTCTCTTGGCAGATGGGATGATATAAGAATGAAAATAGAGGAGAGTGAGAAGCGTTTGATATTTCTTACATCAAAAAATTCTGCCCTAGAAGATTCAATAAATTCCTGTATGTGCCTGATGTCGCTTGAAGCTACGTCGGTATTTCCCCAAAGAGGAAGGGATGATGCAGCACAGCGGTGGTAGGTATTTCCCTCAGATATGAAACCAAGGTTATCGAACCAGTAGGAGAACCAAGCAACACAACTTAAACAACACCTGCACACAAATAACAAATTACTCGCAACCCACGTGTAAAAGGGGTTGTCAATCCCTTTCGGGTAACGGCGCTAGAAATTGGCAAACGAACATGAGAGAGTTGTAAATATTGATAGATCGAACGCCAAATAAAATAAATTGCAGCAAGATATTTTTGTATTTTTGGTTTAATAGATCTGAAAATAAAAGCAAGGAAAAAATAGATCACAAAGGCAAATATATGAGAAAGAGACCCGGGGGCCGTAGGTTTCGCTAGTAGCTTCTCTCGAGAAAAATAGCAAACGGTGGGTGAACAAATTACTATTGGGAAATTGATGGAACTTAAAATACTCATGACGATATCCAGGCAATGATCGTTACATAGGCATCACGTCCAAGATTAGTAGACCGACTCCTGCCTGCATCTACTACTATTACTCCACACATCGACCGCTATCCAGCATGCATCTAGTGTATTAAGTTCACGGAGAAACAGAGTAATGCAATAAAAACGATGACATGATGTAGACAAGATCTATCTATGTAGAGATAGACCCCATCGTTTTATCCTTAGTAGCAATGATACATACATGTCTGTTCCCTTTCTGTCACTGTGATCAAGCACCGTAAGATCGAACCCACTACAAAGCACCTCTTCCCATTGGAAGATAAATAGATCAAGTTGGCCAAACAAAACCCAAATATTGGAGAAGAAATACGAGGCTATAAGAGATCATGCATAAAATAGATCAAAGAAACTCAAATACTTCCATGGATATAAAAAGATAGATCTGATTATAAACTCAAAGTTCATCGATCCCAACAAACACACCGCAAAAGAGTTACATCATAGGGATCTCCAAGAGACCATTGTATTGAGAATCAAGAGAGAGAGAGAGAGGAAGCCATCTAGCTACTAACTACGGACCCGAAGGTCTACAAAGAACTACTCGTGCATCATCGGAGAGGCACCAATGGAGGTGGTGAACCCCATCCGAGATGGTGTCTAGATTCGATCTGGTGGTTTTGGACTCTGCGGTGGTTGGATGAATATTTCGTCGACTCCCCTAGGGTTTCTGGAATATTGGGGTATTTATAAAGCAAAGAGGCGGTCCGGGGGGCACCCGAGGTGGGCGCAACCCACCAGGGCGCGCCCTGGTGGGTTGTGCTCTCCTCGGAGCACCCCCCAGGCACAGCCAGGGCCCATTATGTTCCTTCTGGTCCATAAAAAATCTCCGTAAAGTTTCATGGCATTTGGACTTTGTTTGATATTGATTTTCTGCGATGTAAAAAACTTGGAAGAAACAACAACTGGCACTTGGCACTATGTCAATAGGTTAGTACCAAAAAATGATATTAAATGACTATAAAATGATTATAAAACATCCAAGATTAATAATATAACAGCATGGAACAATCAAAAATTATAGATACGTTGGAGATGTATCCACATCCCAAGCTTAAATCCTACTCGTTCTCGAGTAGGGAAGTGATAAAAACAGAATTTTTGATGTGGAATGTTGCCTAACATGTCATAGCATATTCTTTTCTATATAGCATGGACATTTGGACTTTTATATTGTTCAAAGCAATAGTCTAGTTTTGACATGATAATTTAAATACTCAAGCATATCAACAAGCAACCATGTTTTTCAAAATATCAATGCTAAAATAAGTTATCCCTAGCCCATCATGCTCAATCATTGATCCATTCATGAAACACACTCACATATTAACTAGACCCAATATTCATGAAACACCAGTACTCCTAGTTGGTGCTTTTATAAGGGAAGATGGAGACTCAAATTCGAAAATAAAAATTGCATAAAGTAAAAGAAAGTCCCTTCGCGGAGGGGAGTAGAGATTTGTAGAGGTGCCATAGCTCAAAGCGGAAAACTTAGAGATAAAACATTTTGGGAGGTGTATCCATCCCACCAACGAAAACGACTTAGAGTTCCCAGCACTTTCCATGCTAGATATATCATAGGCGGTTCCCAAATAGAAAATAAAGTTTATTCCACCATACTTTCACTTTCCATGGCTAATCGTATCCACGGGTGCCTTCCATACCAACACTTTCCAAGGAATTTATTATTTGACAACACAAAGTAAATTCATTTTTTGGGACTGGGCATACCTAATACCTTTGCCTTACTCTCGTGCAATGACAAGTGAATATTTTTTACATCATGAGAATAACACATCTAGCATGGAAAATATTAGCCACCCCTCACCGCTCCGCGAGCGGAATGAACACATAAAAGAAAATTTTATTTTGAAAATTAGAGATGGCACATCCAAATTTGCTTAGAACGGCAAAAGAATACCGCATATAGGTAGATATAGTGGACTCATGTGGCAAAACTGGTTTAAAGGATTTTGTATGCACAAGTAGTGATCATACTTGGTGCAAACTGAAGGCTAGCAAAAGATTGAGAAGCGACCAACCAAGAAACGGATAATCTCGTAAGCAAGCACTAAGCATAATTAACACCGAATAATGCACCACAAGTAGGATATAATTTCATTGCACAATTATTGACTTTCGTGCTTGCATAGGGAATCACAAACCTTAACACCAATATTCTTACTAAAGCATAATTACTCATCAACATAACTCACATATCACATCATCTTATCTCAAAACTATTACTAAGAATCAAGTTTATTTTGTCTAATGATCTTCATGAAAGTTTTTATTATATCCTTCTTGGATATCTATCACTTTGGGACTAATTTTCATGTGTTGCTTTTGACAAGCTGAAACAAATATAAGTGAAGATCATGAGCATAATATTTCTTTGTTTCTCTCAAATATATTTAAGTGAAGCAAGAGAGAATTTCTTGAAAATTTTACTAATTCTCAAATAAATCTAAGTGAAGCAAGAGAGAATTTCTTGAAAATTTTACTAATTCTCAAATAAATCTAAGTGAAGCAAGCAAGCATTTCTTCAAAAATACTAAGCACACCATGCTCAAAAAGATATAAGTGAAGCACTAGAGCAAGTCCATTGCTCATAAAAAAGTTAAGTGAAGCAAAATAGCAATTCTAACAAGTCATGACATAATTTTGGCTCTCCCAAATAAGTGCGTGCAGCAAGGAATCAAGACTTAAAACACAAAATAAAACAAGCAAAGACTCATATCATACAAGACGCTCCAAGCAAAACACATAGTATGTGACGAATAAAAATATAGCTTCGAGTAAAATATCGATGGTCGTTAGAAGAAAGAGGGGATGCCACTCGGGGGCATCCCCAAGCTTAGTTGGTTGCTCATTTTTGGATAATAGCTTGGGATGCCGGGGCATCCCCAAGCTTAGGCTCTTCTACTCCTTATTCCTTCATCCATCGTAAGATAACCCAAAACTTGAAAACTTCAATCACACAAAACTCAACAAAACCTTCGTGACATCCGTTAGTATAAGAAAGTAAATTGCTACTATAAGTGTTGTATCAAACCAATTCATATTTTGTTCTTGCATTATATCTACTGTATTCCAACTTTTCTATGGCAAAAACTCATCAGAGAAAACCATAGAGCCATCAAAATAAGCACACAACCAAATAAAATAGAATCTGTCAAAACAGAATAGTCTGTAGCAATCTGACCATTTCGAATACCTCTGTAACTCCAAAAATTCTGAAAAATCCACTTTCATCGGTAAATAAAGTCATGTCCTCTCCAAATCCACTTTCATCAATATAATCATCAAAACAGGAGGCATGCAATCATTATAACAAATTTGCACATCAAATCTTTGGGGACAAAAAATATCATCTTCATCAAACATAGCATCCTCAAGCTTGTAGCTTTTCATATCATTAGCATCATGGATATTCAAAGAATTCATACTAACAACATTGCAATCATGCTCATCATTCATGCCAATCATTTTATTAAATTCTTCTTTTATCAATTGAGCACAATTTTCCGAACCATCATTTTCAAGAAAGATGTTATAAAGATGATCAATAATATGATGCAACCTCAATTCCATTTTTTGTTTTATTTTATAAACCAAACTAGTGATAAAACAGGAAAATAAAAGATTCAATTGCAAGATCTAAATATATACCTTCATGCACTCACCTCCCCGGCAATGGCACCAGAAAAGAGCTTGATGTCCACTACACAACTTTATTCTTGTAGACACGTGTTGGGCCTCCAAGCGCAGAGTTTTGTAGGACAATAGCAATTTTCCCTCAAGTGGGTGACCTAAGGTTTATCAATCCGTGAGAGGTGTAGGATGAAGATGGTCTCTCTCAAACGACCCTGCAACCAAATACAAGAAATCTCTTGTGTCCCCAACACACCCAATACAATGGCAAATTGTATAGGTGCACTAGTTCGGCGAAGAGATGGTGATAAAAGTGTAATATGGATGGTAGAAATATATTTTTATAATCTGAATAAATAAAAACATCAAGGTATAAAATAGTAAACGAGCATAAAAACGGTATTGCAATGCTTAAAAATGATGCCTAGGGTCCGTACTTTCACTAGTGCAACCTCTCAACAGTGCTAACATAGTTGGATCATATGATTATCCCTCAAATTGCAATAGAGAATCACTCCCGGGTTCCTATTAGCGGAGAACAAAAGATGGAAAATGTTTGTAGGGTACGAAACCACCTCAAAGCTATTCTTTCCATTCGATCTATTCAAGAGTTTGTACTAAAATAACACAAAGCTATTCTTTCAGTTCGATCTAACCTAGAGTTCGTACTAAAATAACACCAAAGCAAATTCATATTCATAATAATCAATCCACACAAAGAACTACAAGGGGACCCCAAATTTTCTATCAGAGAAAAGATAATAAAAACGTGCATCAACCCCTATGCATAAATTACCCCAATGTCACCTCGGGAATCCGCGAGTTGAGTGCCATAACATACATCAACTGAATCAATATGATATCCCATTGTCACCTCAAGTATTCATACCGCAAGACATACATCATGTGTTCTCATATCTGAACATTCAATCTGATAAGACAAAACTTCAAAGGGTAAAGATTCAATTCATCACAACAAGACTATAGAGGGGAGAAACATCATATGATCCGACTATATTAACAAAGCCCGTGATATAGATCATGAGAGAGAGAGAGAGAGATTAAAGACATAGCTACTGGCACAAATCCTCAGCCCCCAGGGTGTACTACTCCGTCCTCATCGTGGTGGCCGCCGGGATGATGAAGATGGCCACCGGAGATGATTCCCCCCTCCGGAAGGGTGCCGAAAAGGGTCTAGATTGGTTTTCGGTGGCTACAGAGCCTTGCGGCGGCGGAACTTCTGATCTAGGTTAACCCCGAAGTGTTTTGGAATATTTTGGAATTTATAGTGCAAAGAAGGGGTATGGGAGGCCACCGAGGTGGGCACAACCCACCTGGGCGCGCCTGGCCCCCCAGGCGCGCCCTGGTGGGTTGTGCCCCCCTTGGGGCACCCCCAGGTGCTGCTCTGGCCCATCCTGGGTGTTTTGGTCCATAAAAAATCTCCAAAATGTTTCGCGGTGTTTGGACTCCGTTTGATATTGATTTCCTGCGATGTAAAAAACAAGCAAAAACAGCAACTGGCACTAGGCACTGGGTCAATAGGTTAGTCCCAAAAAATGATATAAAATTGCTATAAAATGATTGTAAAACATCCAAGAATGATAATATAACATCATGAATACTTCATAAATTATAGATACGTTGGATACGTATCACAGCACAACGGTGGTAGGTATTTCCCTCAGATATGACACCAAGGTTATCGAACCAGTAGGAGAACCAAGCAACACAACGTAAACAACACCTGCACACTAATAACAAATACTCGCAACCTGGCGTGTAAAAGTGGTTGTCAATCCCTTTCAGGTAACGGCGCCAGAAATTGGCGAACGGACGTGAGAGAGTTGTAAATATTGATAGATCGAACGCCAAATAAAACAAATTGCAGTAAGGTATTTTTGTATTTTTGGTTTAATAGATCTGAAAATAAAAGCAAGGAAAAAGTAGATCACAAAGGCAAATATATGAGAAAGAGACCCGGGGGCCGTAGGTTTCACTAGTGGCTTCTCTCGAGAAAAATAGCAAACGGTGGGTGAACAAATTACTGTTGGGCAATTGATCGAACTTCAAATACACATGACGATATCCAGGCAATGATCATTACATAGGCATCACGTCCAAGATTAGTAGACCGACTTCTGCCTGCATCTACTACTATTATCCACACATCGACCGCTATTCAACATGCATCTAGTGTATTAAGTTCATGGAGAAACGGAGTAATGCAATAAGAACGATGACATGATGTAGACAAGATCTATCTATGTAGAGATAGACCCCATCGTTTTATCCTTAGTAGCAACAATACATACGTGTCGGTTCCCTTTCTGTCACTGTGATAAAGCACCGTAAGATCGAACCCACTACAAAGCACCTCTTCCCATTGCAACATAAATAGATCAAGTTGGCCAAAAAAACCAAATATTGGAGAAGAAATATGAGGCTATAAGAGATCATGCATAAAAGAGATCAAAGAAACTCAAATATTTTCATGGATATAAAAAGATAGATCTGATCATAGACTTAAAGTTCATCGATCCCAACAAACACACTGCAAAAGAGTTACTTCATATGGATCTCCAAGAGACCATTGTATTGAGAATAGAGAGAGAGAGGGAGAGGGAGAGAGAGAGAGGAAGCCATCTAGTTACTAACTACGGACCCGAAGGTCTACAAAGAACTACTCACGCATCATCGGAGAGGCGCCAATGGAGGTGGTGAACCCCATCCGAGATGGTGACTAGATTGGATCTGGTGGTTCTGGACTCTGCGGCGGCTGGATGAATATTTCGTCGACTCCCCTAGGGTTTCTGGAATATTGGGGTATTTATGGAGCAAAGAGGCGGTCTAGGGGGCACCCGAGGTGGGCACAGCCCACCAGGGCATGCCTGGGTCTCCTGGCGCGCCCTGGTGGGTTGTGCTCTCCTCGGAGCACCTGCCAAGCACAGCCAGGGCCCACTATGTTCCTTCTGGTCCATAAAAAATCTCTGTAAATTTTCGTGGCATTTGGACTCTGTTTGATATTGATTTTCTGCGATGTAAAAAACATGGAAAAAATAGCGACTGGCACTTGGCACTATGTCAATAGTTTAGTACCAAAAAATGATATAAAATGATAATAAAACATCTAAGATTGATAATATAACAGCATGGAACAATCAAAAATTATAGATACATTGGAGACGTATAAATTCCATCTATTGGTAGCTCAGGTGGAATTATCACAATATGGAATGGTGGACATTTCATGTGAAAACTTATATCTCAAAGCTATTTTTAGATCACTGTGGAGTTCAGATCTACTATGGATAACTCAAAGTGCCAGCTAACCAACATCTATGGCCCTAACTCTGTTGAAAGCAATAATGAATTCTCCCGGTGGCTTACTGATCTGCATATAAACACCTCCAAATATTGGATGTTCCTTGGGGACTTCAATTTTATTAGAGGACCTGAGAACAGAAACAAGACAAGTGGTGACCAAAACAACATGATGATTTTCAACAACATCATTATCAACCATGATCTTGTGGAAATCTCACTAAAAGGGAGATCTTTCACTTTGAGTAACATGCAGGACTCACCACTGTTAAAAAACCTGGATTGGATTTTCACTAGCTCTGACTGGACCTCAGATCATCCAAACACTATGGGTTTACCTCTGGCCAAAATCTCATCAGATCATGTTCCTATTAATGTCCAGATAGACAACAAAATCCCAAAAAGCAAACTGTTCAGGTTTGAGGAATTCTGGACCGAATTTGAGGGATTTATTGACACTGTTGAAAAGCATTGGCAGAATACCACCTTCTTCTCCGACTCAGCAAAGAATATTGTAGCTAAATTTAAATCTCTCAGAAAAGGACTCAAGGTTTGGAGCAAAAACTTTTCACTGCTAAATAAAACAATAGATAACTATTTTCTCTATGTGAAACTCCTAGATGGAGTGCAAGATCAGAGAAATCTTACCAAGATTGAGAATAATTTCAAAAAGGCTTTGATCACACACACAAATAAATTGCTGGAAGCCAAGAGAAAATACTGGCGAATCAGAGCCAACATCAGGTGGGCTAATCTTGGAGATGAGAATACCAAAAAAATTCATGCTATTGTCACACAAGTTTTCAGAAACAACTACATCTCTTTTATCAAAACATCTGACAACATAGAGGTTCATGAACATGAACAGAAAGCTGCAATATTATGGTAATCTTTCAAAGAAAGAATTGGTATGACAGAGAATACTACCAAACTTTTTGACATTGATAGTTTGGCTCTACTGGAGATTGATGATAGCATAATAAATCCATTCTCCATGGAGGAGATTGAGAATGTCATTAAGTGTATGCCCAATGATAAATCACTAGGACCTGATGGTTTTAATGGGCTTTTTATGAAAAATGTTGGAACATCATCAAGGATTGCTTCTATAATCTGATTGGTGATTTCCATGGAGAGAAAATTAATCTTGGGCCCATCAGCTCTGCTTTTAACACTCTTATTCCAAAAAATGATAACCCAGAGACACCCAATGATTTCAGACCTATATCATTGGTCAGCATGCCTGTTAAAACTATCAATAAGCTACTTGCCAACAGAGCTCAACAGATCATCTTATCTGTTATCAGTAAGAATCAATATGGATTTATTAAAGGAAGAAGTATCCAGGACTGCTTGGCATGGAGTTTTGAATACATTCACATGTGTCATAAATCTAAAAACCAAGCCATCATTTTCAAAATAGATTTTGAAAAGGCTTTTGACAAAGTGGATCATGATGCCATATACTTCATGATGAAGCACCTTGGGTTTTGTGATAAATGGATTAGATGGACCAAAATTCTACTGACCACTGCCACATCATCTGTGATTTGGAATGGGGTACTGAGAAAAATGATTAAGTGTAGAAGAGGAATTAGGCAAGGTGACCCATACTCCCCACTACTATATGTCATGGTAGCAGAACTCCTTCAGATCCTAGTGAACTTAGCATGGCAGCAAGGAGAGCTAAAACTTCATGTTGAATATCCAGGAGCCAAAAGATACCCCATTATACAATATGCTGATGATACTCTAATAATTATGCCAGCTGACCCAAATCAATTGATGAAACTGAGAGATATTCTTGATATATTCTCATGTTTCACTGGTCTCAAGGTAAACTATAGTAAATCATCAATTGTCCCCATCAATATCAGTGATGCTCAGGCATATGATTTGGCAAATATCATAGGATGCAAAAAATAAAACATGTCCTTTTACATATCTAGGTTTACCAATGGGATCCACCAGACCAAAAGTAGATGACCTCATGCCTATGGTATCAAGACTTGACAAAAGATTGTCTGGCATAGCTGGTATGATGTCATACTCTAGGAGATCGGTGCATTTGAAAGCAATTGTTGCAGCATGCTACCTCTTGAGCACTTGCGTTGGTTTTCCCTTGAAGAGGAAAGGGTGATGCAGCAAAGTAGCATAAGTATTTCCCTTAGTTTTTGAGAACCAAGGTATCAATCTAGTAGGAGGCCACGCACGAGTCCCTCGCACCTACACAAACAAATAAATCCTCGCAACCAACGCGATAAGGGGTTGTCAATCCCTACACGGTCACTTACGAGAGTGAGATCTGATAGATATGATAAGATAATATTTTTGGTATTTTTATGATAAAGATGCAAAGTAAAATAAATGGCAAAGGAAATAACTAAGTATTGGAAGATTAATATGATGGAATATAGACCCGGGGGCCATAGGTTTCACTAGTAGCTTTGCTACCTCTTTTAGCATTGCGTTGGTTTTCCCCGAAGAGGAAGGGATGATGCAGCAAAGTAGCGTAAGTATTTCCCTCAGTTTTTTAGAACCAAGGTATCAATCCAGTAGGAGGCTACGCGTAAGTCCTTCGTACCTGCACAAAACAAATAAATCCTCACAACCAACGCAAATAGGGGTTGTTAATCCCTATAGGGCCACTTACGAGAGCGAGATCTGATAGATATGATAAGATAATATTTTTGGTATTTTTATGATAAAGATGCAAAGTAAAATAAAGGCAAAGTAAATATCAAAGTAAATAACTAAGTAGTAGGAGATTAATATGATAAAGATAGACCCGGGGGCCATAGGTTTCACTAGTGGCTTCTCTCGAGAGCATAAGTATTCTACAGTGGGTGAACAAATTACTCTTGAGCAATTGACAAAATTGAGCATAGTTATGAGAATATCTAGGTATGATCATGTATATAGGCATCACGTCTGAGACAAGTAGACCGACTCCTACCTGCATCTACTACTATTACTCCACTCATCGACCGCTATCCAGCATGCATCTAGAGTATTAAGTTAAAAAACAGAGTAACGCCTTAAGCAAGATGACATGATGTAGAGGGATAGACTCATACAATATGAAGAAAACCCCATCTTGTTATCCTCGATGGCAACAATACAATACGTGCCTTGTTGCCCTTACTGTCACCGAGAAAGGACACCGCAAGGTTGAACCCAAAGCTAAGCACTTCTCCCATTGTAAGAAAGATCAATCTAGTAGGCCAAACCAAACTGATAATTCGAAGAGACTTGCAAATATAACCAATCATACATAAAAGAATTGAGAGAAGATTCAAATATTATTCATAGATAGACTTGATCATAAACCCACAATTCATCGATCTCAACAAACACACCGCAAAAAGAAGATTATATCGAATAGATCTCCACAAGAGAGGGGGAGAACATTGCATTGAGATCCAAAAAGAGAGAAGAAGCCATCTAGCTACTAACTGTGGACCCGTAGGTCTGAAGTAAACTACTCACACTTCATCGGAGAGGCTATTGTGTTGATGTAGAAGCCCTTCATGATCGATGCCCCCTCCGGCGGAGCTCCGGAACAGGACCAAAGATGGGATCTCGTGGATACAGAAAGTTACGGCGGTGGAATTAGGGTTTTGGCTCCGTATTTGATCGTTTGGGGGTACGTGGGTATATATAGGAGGAAGAAGTACGTCGGTGGAGCAACAGGGGGCCCACGAGGGTGGAGGGCGCACTTGGGGGGGGGGGGGGCGCGCCCCCCTACCTCGTGGCCTCCTATTGATTGGCTTGACGTAGGGTCCAAGTCTCCTGAGTTGTATTCGGTGAGAAAATCACGTTCCCGAAGGTTTCATTCCGTTTGGACTCCGTTTGATATTCCTTTTCTTCGAAACCCTAAAACAGGCAAAAAACAGCAATTCTGGGTTGGGCCTCCGGTTAATAGGTTAGTCCCAAAATTAATATAAAATTGGATAATAAAGCCCAATAATGTCCAAAACAGTAGATGATATAGCATGGAGCAATCAAAAATTATAGATACATTGGAGACGTATCAAGCATCCCCAAGCTTAATTCCTGCTCGTCCTCGAGTAGGTAAATGATAAAACAAAATTTTTGATGCGGAGTGCTACTTGGCATAATTTTAATGTAATTCTTCTTAATTGTGGTATGAATATTCAGATCCGAAAGATTCAAGACAAAAGTTCATATTGACATAGAAAATAATAATACTTCAAGCATACTAACTAAGCAATTATGTTTTCTCAAAATAACATGGCTAAAGAAAGTTATCCCTACAAAATCATATAGTCTGGCTATGCTCTATCTTCACCACACAAAATATTTAAGTCATGCACAACCCCGATGACAAGCCAAGGAATTGTTTCATACTTTTGACATTCTCAAACCTTTTTCAATCTTCACGCAATACATGAGCGTGAGCCATGGATATAGCACTATAGGTGGAATAGAGTGGTGGTTGTGGAGAAGACAAAAAGGGGAATATAGTCTCACATCAACTAGGCGTATCAACGGGCTATGGAGATGCCCATCAATAGATATCAATGTGAGTGAGTAGGGATTGCCATGCAACGGATGCACTAGAGCTATAAGTATATGGAAGCTCAAAAAGAAACTAAGTGGGTGTGCATCCAACTTGCTTGCTCATGAAGACCTAGGGAAATTTTGAGGAAGCCCGTCATTGGAATATACAAGCCAAGTTCTATAATGAAAAATTCCCACTAGTATATGAAAGTGATAACATGAGAGACTCTCTACTATGAAGATCATGGTCCTACTTTGAAGCACAAGTGTGGTAAAAGGATAGTAAAATTGTCCCTTCTCTCTTTTTCTCTCATTTTTTTATTTTTTTTATTTGGGCCTTTTCTCTTCTTTTTTATGGCCTCTTTTCTTTCTTTCTTTTTTATTTTTCGTGCGGAGTCTCATCCCGACTTGTGGGGGGAATCATAGTCTCCATCATCCTTTCCTCACTTGGGACAATGCTCTAATAATGATGATCATCACACTTTTATTTTTTCTTACAACTCAATAATTACAACTTGATACTTAGAACAAGATATGACTCTATATGAATGCCTCCGACGGTGTACCGGGATATGCAATGATGCATGAGTGACAAGTATGAAAGAATTATGAACGGTGGCTTTGCCACAAATACTATGTCAACTACATGATCATGCTAAGCAATATGACAATGATGGAGTGTGTCATAAACGGAACGGTGGAAAGTTGCATGGCAATATATCTCGGAATGGCTATGGAAATGCCATAATAGGTAGGTATGGTGGCTGTTTTGAGGAAGGTATATGGTGGGTGTATGATACCGGCGAAAGGTGCGCGGTATTAGAGAGGCTAGCAAAGGTGGAAGGGTGAGAGTGCGTATAATCCATGGACTCAACATTAGTCATAAAGAAATCATATACAAAAATCTACAAGTTATCAAAGCAAAGTATTACGCGCATGCTCCTAGGGGGATAGATTGGTAGGAAAAGAGCATCGCTCGTCCCCGACCGCCACTCATAAGGAAGACAATCAATAAATAAATCATGCTCCGAATTCATCACATAATGATTCACCATACGTGCGTGCTACGAGAATCACAAGCTTCAACACAAGTATTTCTCAAATTCACAACTACTCAACTAGCATGACTTTAATATCACCAACTCCATGTCTCAAAACAATTATCAAGTATCAAACTTATCATAGTATTCGACACACTTATAAGAGAATTTTTATTATTAATCTTGCATACCAAGCATATTAGGATTTTAAGAAAATTAACATGCTATTTAAGACTCTCAAAATAATCTAATTGAAGCATGAGAGATCAATAGTTTCTATGAAACAAATCCACCACCGTGCTCTAAAAGATATAAGTGAAGCACTAGAGCAAAATTATATAACTCAAAAGATATAAGCGAAGCACATAGAGTATTCTAACAAATTCCAAATCATGTATGGCTCTCTCAAAAGGTGTGTATAGCAAGGATTATTGTGGTAAAATAATAATCAAAGACTCAAATCATACAAGACGCTCCAAGCAAAACACATATCATGTGGTAAATAAAAACATAGCTCCAAGTAAAGTTACTGGTAGAAGTAGACGGAAGAGGGGATGCCATCCGGGGCATCCCCAAGCTTTGGCTATTAGGTGTACTTAGATTATCTTGGGGGTTCCATGGGAATCCCCAAGCTTAGGCTCTTGCCACTCCTTGTTCCATTCCATCAAATCTTTACCCAAAACTTGAAAACTTCACAACACAAAACTTAAAGTAGAAAATCTCGTGAGCTCCGTTAGCGAAAGAAAACAAAAGACCACTTAAAGGTATTGTAATTAACTCATTATTTATTTATATGGGTTTTATACCTACTGTATTCCAACTTCTCTATGGTTTATAAACTAATTTACTAGCCATAGATTCATCAAAATAAGCAAACAACACACGCAAAACAGAATCTGTCAAAAACAGAACAGTCTGTAGTAATCTGTAGCTAGAGCAAGATATGGAACCCCAAAAATTCTAAAATAAATTTCTGGACGTGAGGAATTTATCTATTAATAATATTCAAAAAGAATTAACTAAATAGAACTTTCCAAATAAAAATGACAGCAGTTCTCGTGAGCGCTAAAGTTTCTGTTTTTTTACAGCAAGTTCAACAAGACTTTCCCCAAGTCTTCCCAACGGTTCTACTTGGCACAAACACTAATTAAGCACAAAAAACACAACCAAAACATAGGCTAAATAATTTATTTATTACTAAGCAGGAGCAAAAAGCAAGGAATAAAAATAAAATTGGGTTGCCTCCCAACAAGCGCTATCGTTTAACGCCCATAGCTAGGCATAACAAGCAAGAATAGATCTAGGTATTGCCATCTTTGGTAGGCAATTCTTCAATGAGGCATCTACCATCTTTAGGAGTTTCTTTATTTTTATTAATTATCAAACTTTTAGGCACAAGATCGAAAAATTCATTTGTAACAAATGGTTCTTTAATGATAGCAAAAAGATTGGGATGAACACTTATAGATTTAAGATCCGCATTTTCCTTACTAGATGATTCACCCTTATTTTTAGGAACATACATAAGCTTGGCAACTTTAGTGGAGTAACTTGGAGTATTCTTTACGGAAGAAAAATTGGTTCCCAAATTGGTAATAATATTCTCAAGTTTATCGATCCTAACGGAATCGTGATTTATTTTCTCATTTACTATGGGTTCCTTTTCTTTAATATCTTTCAAAGTAACTCCTACTTTAGATCCATATTGAGAGATTCGGCTGTGGATCTTTTTATCCAAATTTTCAGTTAACTCTACGGTAGCGACCTTATTTTCAATAATTTCAAGCCTTTGCATTACATGCTCCAAAGCTAATATAGTTCCATTAACCAAAAGAGGGGGGGCAAATGAATCTAACATAGCATTATAAGAATCAAAAGTATGGCTACCCAAAAAATTCCCTCCGGTAATAGTATCAAGAACATAACGGTGCCAAGGAGTAATGCCTACATAAAAATTGCGAAGGAGAATGGTGATAGATTGCTTCCTAGCAGATTTATTTTGAGCATGGCAGATTCTGTACCAAGCATCTTTTAGATTTTCACCCTCCCTTTGCTTCAAATTTAGAATTTCATTCTCAGGAGACAATGGAGAAGATAAGGGACTAGCCATAACGACAAGCAAGCAAACTAACACACAAGCAAACAAAAAGCAAGCGGACAAAAAGGGCAAATAGAGAAAGAGAGGGAGGATAGAGAGAGGGCGAATAAAACGGCAAGGGTGAATTGGGGGGAGAGGAAAACGAGAGGCAAATGGCAAATAATGTAATGCGGGAGATAAGGGTATGTGATGGGTACTTGGTATGTTGACTTTTTGCTTAGACCTCCCCGGCAACGGTGCCAGAAATCTTTCTTGCTACCTCTTTTAGCACTGCGTTGGTTTTCCCCGAAGAGGAAGGGATGATGCAGCAAAGTAGCATAAGTATTTCCCTCAGTTTTTGAGAACCAAGGTATCAATCCAGTAGGAGGCTACGCGAAAGTCCCTCGTACCTGCACAAAACAAATAAATCCTCGCAACCAACACAAGTAGGGGTTGTCAATCCCTATAGGGCCACTTACGAGAGTGGGATCTGATAGATATGATAAGATAATATTTTTGGTATGTTTACGATAAAGATGCAAAGTAAAATAAAGGCAAAGTAAATAACTAAGTAGTAGGAGATTAATATGATAAAGATAGACCCGGGGGCCATAGGTTTCACTAGTGGCTTCTCTCGAGAGCATAAGTATTCTACGGTGGGTGAACAAATTACTGTTGAGCAATTGACAAAATTGAGCATAGTTATGAGAATATCTAGGTATGATCATGTATATAGGCATCACGTCTGAGACAAGTAGACCGACTCCTGCCTGCATCTACTACTATTACTCCACTCATCGACCGCTATCCAGCATGCATCTAGAGTATTAAGTTAAAAAACAGAGTAACGCCTTAAGCAAGATGACATGATGTAGAGGGATAGACTCATGCAATATGAAGAAAACCCCATCTTGTTATCCTCGATGGCAACAATACAATACGTGCCTTGCTGCCCTTACTGTCACCGGGAAAGGACACCGCGAGATTGAACCCAAAGCTAAGCACTTCTCCCATTGCAAGAAAGATCAATCTAGTAGGCCAAACCAAACTGATAATTCGAAGAGACTTGCAAAGATAACCAATCATACATTAAAGAATTCAGAGAAGATTCAAATATTATTCATAGATAGACTTGATCATAAACCCACAATTCATCGGTCTCAACAAACACACCGCAAAAAGAAGATTACATCAAATAGATCTCCACAAGAGAGGGGGAGAACATTGTATTGAGATCCAAAAAGAGAGAAGAAGCCATCTAGCTACTAACTATGGACCCGTAGGTCTGAAGTAAACTACTCACACTTCATCGGAGAGGCTATGGTGTTGATGTAGAAGCCCTCCGTGATCGATGCTCCCTCCGGTGGAGCTCTGGAACAGGCCCCAAGATGGGATCTCGTGTATGCAGAAAGTTACGACGGTGGAATTAGGGTTTTGGCTCCGTATATGATCGTTTGGGGGTATGTGGGTATATATAGGAGGAAGAAGTACGTCGGTGGAGCAACAGGGGGCCCACGAGGGTCGAGGGCGCGCCTGGGGGGGCAGGCGCGCCCTCCTACCTCATGGCCTCCTGTTGATTGGCTTGACGTAGGGTCCAAGTCTCCTGAGTTGTATTCGGTGAGAAGATCACGTTCCCGAAGCTTTCATTCCGTTAGGACTTCGTTTGATATTCCTTTTCTTCGAAACCCTAAAATAGGCAAAAAAAACAGTAATTCTGGGCTGGGCCTCCGGTTAATAGGTTAGTCCCAAAAATAATATAAAAGTGGATTATAAAGCCCAATAATGTCCAAAACAGTAGATAATATAGCATGGAGCAATCAAAAATTATAGATACATTGGAGACGTATCAGGCTTCTCTTAAGAGCATAAGTATTCACGGTGGGTAAACAAATTACTGTTGAGCAATTGACAGAATTGAGCATAGTTATGAGAATATCTAGGTATGATCATGTATATAGGCATCACGTCCGAGACAAGTAGACCGACTCCTGCCTACATCTACTACTATTACTCCACACGTCGATCGCTATCCAGCATGCATCTAGAGTATTGAGTTCAAGAGAATGGAGTAACGCTTTAAGCAAGATGACATGATGTAGAGGGATAAACTCATGCAATATGATATAAACCCCATCTTGTTATCCTCGATGGCAACAATACAATATGTGCCTTGTTGCCCCTACTGTCACTGGGAAAGGACACTGCAAGATTGAACCCAAAGCTAAGCACTTCTCCCATTGCAAGAAAGATCAATCTAGTAGGTCAAATCAAACTGATAATTCGAAGAGACTTGCAAAGATAACCAATCATACATAAAAGAATTCAGAGAAGATTCAAATATTGTTCATAGATAAACTTGATCATAAACCCACAATTCATCGCTCTCAACAAACACACCGCAAAAGAAGATTACATCGAATAGATCTCCACAAGAGAGGGGGAGAACTTTGTATTGAGATCCAAAAAGAGAGAAGAAACCATCTAGCTACTAACTATGGACCCGTAGGTCTGAAGTAAACTACTCACACTTCATCGGAGGGGCTATGGTGTTGATGTAGAAGCCCTCCGTGACCGATGCCCCCTCCGGCGGAGCTCCAGAAAAGGCCCCAAGATGGGATCTCGTGGATACAAAAAATTACGGTGGTGGAATTAGGGTTTTGGCTCCGTATGTGGTAGTTTGGGGGTACGTAGGTATATATAGGAGGAAGGAGTACGTCGGTGGAGCAACAGGGGCCCCATGAGGGTGGAGGGCTCGCCTGGGGGGTAGGTGCGCCCCCCTACCTCGTGGCCTCCTGGTTGATGTCTTGATGTAGGGTCCATGTCCTCTGGATCACGTTCGTTCCGAAAATCACGTTCCCGATGGTTTCATTCCGTTTGGACTCCGTTTGATATTCTTTTTCTGCGAAACCCTAAAATAGGCAAAAAAAACAGCAATTCTAGGCTGGGCCTCCGGTTAATAGATTAGTCCCAACAATAATATAAAAGTGTATAATAAAGCCCAATAATGTCCAAAACAGAATATAATATAGCATGGAACAATAAAAAATTATAGATACATTAGAGACGTATCACAGCACTACCTATTTTTGCCATGTGCTCTATCAGAGTTCCATTCACTATTTTAGATCATTTTTAAAAGTCTAGAAGAAGCTTTCTATGGTATGGTACTGAAATAAATAAACAGGGTAAATGTCTGGTCAATTGGGAGACTATATGCGTCCCAAAGAAATCTGGTGGACTAGGAGTCCTAGATCTGAGAAAGCAAAACAGAACTCTGTTAGTTAAATTCATGTACAAATTCTTTAACAAACAGGATATATCATGGGTAGAAATGATATGGGATGCATATTATTCTGACGGGTCTGTACCTTCTTATCCAACCAAAGTTGGGTCCTTTTGGTGGAAGATTTCAAAGAAATGACAATCTGTAAACCTGCAGCTGGCAAATCTGTCCTTTTATGGAAAGATGTATGGCAAGCGGACACTTTGGAAAACAAATTTCCACAGCTACACTCATATGCCAAAAATGACAACATCATTATTGCCTTAGCACTCAATATTATTGAGAGTGATTTTTTCAGTATGTTCCATCTTCCAATGTCCTCAATTGCCGTGCAACAGAGTCAAGAGTTGCATAACATGTTAACAGAAGGAAGCAACAACAGCAACAGAGATATATGACACTTCAAGTAGCAGTGTAAGTACTACTCCAATAAAAGAATATATCAACATATTGGTCTAACAACATGGACACATGCATGGAGTGCCATGGCATTTTAATTCCAAAAAATTAAAAAATGATCAGAAAAACATGAAACCTTGCTTGATGTAATGTCATGCCACCAAGATGACGTGGTGAACAAATTGGCTTGTTTGACGAAAGTTTGGACACACACCCCTCACAAACCGGAGCAACTCACTAGAAGGCCCGTGGTTCCGAGAGGGAACAATGCATGTTTGATGACGAATGGGAGATAGCTTCCTCTTACGGCCTTCAATTTTTTTCTACGTTTAAGGTGCACTAATAAAACTGTCATGTGAAAAATTGGAGAATTCTAGGGGTCATTTGAACTTTTAAAGACATTTAACTGATTTTCTAGCCACTTAATGACCGTAATTCAAATTTGAACTACATCTTCATGCAACAGCTAGCCATAACGGTTTGAAAAATCATATTTGTGTACTTGTGTGCAAGTTAATTACATGTGCAGTAAATTAGAAGGAATTTTCAAACATATTGGTCTCATGGCATGGACACATGCATGGAGTGCCATGGCATTTAAATTCCAAAAAAATAAAAAATGATCAGAAAAACATGAAACCTTGCTTGATGTAATGTCATGCCGCAAGATGATGTGGTAAAAAAATTGGCATGTTTGATGAAAGTTTGGACACACACCCCTCACAAACCAGAGCAACTCACTAGAAGGCTCACGGTTCCAAGAGGGAACAATGCATGTTTGATGACAAACGAGAGATAGCTTCCTCTTACGGCCTTCAAATTTTTCTACGTTTAACATGCACTAATACAACTGTCATGTGAAAAATTGGAGAATTCTAGGGGTCATTTGACCTTTTAAAGACATTTAAATTGGAGAATTCCATGTGCAATAAATTAGAAGGAATTTTCAAACATATTGGTCTCATCGCATGGACACATGCATGGAGTGCCATGGCATTTTAATTCCAAAAAATTAAAAATGATTAGAAAAACATGAAACCTTGCTTGATGTAATATCATGCCACAAAGATAATGTGGTAAAAAAATTGGCCTGTTTAACGAAAGTTTGGACACACAACCCTCACAAAGCGATGCAACTCACTAGAAGGCTCATGGTTCCGAGTGATGACCCAGTATAGGGGATCAATTGTAGCTCTTTTCGATAAGTAGGAGTGTCGAACCCAACGAGGAGCAGAAGGAAATGACAAGTAGTTTTCAGTAAGGTGATGTCTGCAAGTGCTGAAATTATAAGTAGCGAGTAGTTTGATAGCAAGACAATTTGTAATGAGCAAGTAACGATAATAGTGACAAGTATGCAGCAAGGTAGCCCAACCCTTTTGAGGCAAAGGACAGCCAAAAGGGTATCTTATAATAAGCAAAGCATTCTTGAGGCTACACATGAATTTCATCTAGTCACTTTCGTCATGTTGGTTTGATTTGTGTTCGCTACTTTGATAATTTGATATATGGGTGGATCGGTGCTTAGGTGTTGTTCTTACTTGAACAAACCTCCTAGTTATGATTAACTCTCCCGCAAGAATCCACAACTACGAGAAAAGTATTAAGAATAAATTCTAACCATAGCATTAAACTCTAGGATCCAATCGGTCCCTTACGAAATAGTGCATAAACTGGGGTTCAAGTTTCTGTCACTCTCGCAACCCACCATCTATTTAATACTCCACAATGCATTCCCTTAGGCCCAAATATGGTGAAGTGTCATGTAGTTGACTTCCACATGACACCACTAAGGGAATCACAACATACATACTATCAAAATATCGAACACATATCAAATTCACATGATTACTTGCAACATGATTTCTCCCGTGACCTCAAGAACAAAAGTAACTACTCACAAATAATAATCATGCTCAAGATCAGAGGGATATTAATATGCATAATGGATCTGAACATATAATATTCCACCAAATAAACCATATAGTAATCAACTACAAGATGTAATCAACACTACTAGTCACCCCCTAGCAACAATCTATAGTTCTGGTAACAAGATTGAATACAAGAGATGAACTAGGGTTTGAGAGGAGATGGTGTTGTTGAAGATGTGGATGGAGATTGCCCTCCCCAAGATGGGAGAGTTGTTGGTGATGACGATGACGATGATTTCCCCGTCCGGGAGGGAAGTTCCCCCGGCGGAATCGCTCCGCCGGAGGGAAAAAGTGCTCCTGCCCAAGTTTCGCCTCGAGGCAGCGACGCTTCGTCCCGAAAGTCCTCCTATTATTTTTTTTCTAGGTCAAAACCACTTATATAGCAAAAGATGGGCACCGAAGGTGGGCCGAGGAGGCCACAACCCACCAGGGCGCGTCGGGGGGGCTGGCGCACCCATGTGGGTTGTACCCACCTGGTGGCCCCCCTCCGGTGTTTATTGACTCCAATATTTCTTCAATATTCCATGAAAAATCTCTGTAAAGTTTCAGCCCATTTGGAGTTGTGCAAAATAGGTGGCCTGACATAGCTTTTCCCGGTCCAGATTTCCAGCTGCCGGAATTCTCCCTCTTGGTGTGTTCCTTGCAAATTATGAGAGAAAAGGCATTAGAATTACTCCAAAAAACGTTATTATGGATAAAAACATTATAAATAACAGTAATAAAACATGATGCAAAATGGACGTATCCATTCCTCCAAGCTTAGACCTCGCTTGTCCTCAAGCGAAAACCGAAATCAAAAAACATGTCCACATGCTTTGAGAGAGAGGTGTCGATAAAAACAAAATATAGACATAGAAGCATCATGTTTATTATTATAGCAGCAACAAAATTAAACATAGGACTTCTATCATAGAACTTTTATCATATACTTCTCATGAATAAGTAATAGTTCATCACACAATCGAAGTATAAAGCAAAAACTCTATTAGAAACCCACAAACTATGTTCTCAGTCAATTTTGCAACTATAATTCATCATCTTTTTAGGAAGAGTCGCGTGTCGGAGCCTTTAGGCAAGTCCACATACTCAACCATCATATAGTCTTCTATGATTGCTAACACTCACCTTGTACCCATGAGCAAAACGTTTCAACCGGACACATAGAAAGATAGGGGCTTATAGTTTCGCCTCCCAACATACTCACCTCAAGGGTGATGTCAACAATAATAACTCAAGCCATCTATATTCAACTGGACATATGTGCCTAGATCTTTCCTCACAACATGATGCTTGCCAAAAGAGAAAATAAAAGGAATAGAGAAAAAAACTTTGACTCTTTGCATAGAAGTAAAAGATAGGCCCTTCGCAGAGGGAAGCAGAGGTTGCCATGCGCTTATTTGTCTGCATGCTCAATCCCTTAGTGCAAGAGAACGTCACGTTGTATTCCCCTTAAGATGACAACTTTATTATGCAGTTTGCCGCTTTTATTCTTTGTCATCCAAGTTCGTACAACGCTCAATTTTCTCTTACACTAAATGATCTCACATATTTAGAAGCAATTTTTATTGCCTTTTTGCACCGATGACAACTTACTTGAGGGATCTTGCTCAATCCATAGGTAGGTATGGTGGACACTTGAAAAAATTTGGGTTTAAGGGTTTTTGGATGCACAAGTAGTATCTCTACTTAGTACAAAATTTTTGCTAGCAAAGATAGGGGGCAAGCATCACATGTTAAAGGATCTATGACGATATGACTTCTATGTGAATATAAACAAACATAAACCATTAAGTTGTCCTCCTTGTCCAACGTCAAAATTTTTGGCATATAATATTTTGATGAGTGCTCACAATCACAAAAGATTTCTAGGATAGTATATCTAAATGTGAATCTTCTCTTCCCTTATTAATTCCTTCATGAGTTGCATCATTGACTAATGCTATGTTTGTCAATCTCTAATAAAATTTTCTACCTATACTTTTCCTTATGTGGTGCCATCACCTACCATAAGATTAGTATATAATGTTTTCATTATTTATTTATTTTCTTCATTTATTTCCTTTCTCTTTTTCTTACTTTATTTCTTTACTTTATTTGCAACATGAAAGTAAAGAGAGCAAAAACTAAAACTAACTTTATTACATAACTTGCATACGATTACTATGATAGATCACTAAGCAAACTTTCAAATAAGAAAGGATCGAACTAAAGTTTATTTCATCTAAAAGCACAAGATTGAACTAAGATAAATAAAAGCAAAAACATGGTGGGATGATACGATACCGGGGCACCTCCCTCAAGCTTGGCAGAAGCCAAGGGGAGTGCCCATACCCGATACTCAATTCTCCTTTTGGTGGTGAAGGAGATGATGGTGGTGATGAAGGAGAGATCTTGTCCCTGGAGGAGCTTGAAGAAGCCATGGTAGATGGAGTCTGGCAGAAAACAACAAGGAAAAATAGAAGAGAGGATTTCTCCGTGATACGGTGATCAACAGGTTCGGGAAGTATATATAGATTTTTCTTTATTACAGGACAAGTATATGGAAGAGAAACGGAGTACTGGAGGTGTCCCAGGTGGGCACAACCCACCTGGGCGCGCCAGGAAAGCCTAGCGCGTCCTGGTGTCTTGCGCCCACTAGGGGACGCTTCCTGGGACTTTCTTTATTTCCAAAATTCTAAAATATTCCAAAACTGATAAAAATAATTTTTTTAGATTTTTCGGAGTCCGTTTGCTTACCGTATCATGTACCTCCTTATTTTCACGATTCTGGAGTGTTCCGGAAGGACTCTTTTATGTGTTCTTCGGGTGTCAAAGTTTGGATAATATTACTTTCAACATTAATAGGCGTACCTAAGATATAATGCTTTATTCGTTGCCCATTGACAACTTTCAGGTTAGTGCCTTCAAAATTATTTATTTTGATGGCTCCGTACCGGTAAACCTCCTCGATGACATAGGGGCCTTCCCATTTCGAGAGGAGCTTTCCTGCAAAAAATCTAAAACGAGAGGTGTACAAAAGATCATATTCTCCTACTTTAAACTCGCGTTTTTGGATTCTTTTGTCATGCCATCTTTTAACCTTTTCTTTGAATAACTTTGCAGTCTCATAAGCTTGGGTTCTCCATTCATCTAAGGAGCTAATATCAAATAACCTCTTTTCACCAGCAAGTTTGAAATCATAATTGAGTTCTTTAACTGCCCAATAAGCTTTATGTTCTAACTCAAGAGGTAAATGACAAGCTTTTCCATAAACCATTTTATAAGGAGACATGCCCATAGGATTTTTATAAGCTGTTCTATAAGCCCAAAGTGCATCATCTAATTTCTTAGACCAATTCTTCCTGGACCTATTGACAGTCTTTTGCAAAATTACCTTTATTTCTCTATTGCTAAGTTCAACTTGACCACTAGACCGAGGATGATATGGTGATGCAATTCTATGTTAACATCATACTTGGCAAGAATTTTACTGAAAGCACCATGAATAAAGTGTGAACCACCATCGGTCATTAAATATCTAGGGACTCCAAACCTTGGGAAAATAACTTCCTTAAGCATTTTAATAGACGTGTTGTGATCAGCACTACTAGTTGGAATACCTTCTACCCATTTAGTAACATAATCAACTACAACCAAAATATGTGTATACCCATTAGAGGAAGGAAAAGGTCCCATGTAATCAAATCCCCAAACATCAAAAGGCTCAACAGCAAGTGAATAATTCATAGACATTTCTTGACGCTTACCAATGTTACCTATTCTTTGACATCCGTCACAAGAGGAGAAAAACTTACGGGCATCCTTGAAGAGAGTAGGCCAATAAAATCCAGATTGCAATACCTTGTGAGCAGTTCTATCTCCAGCATGATGCCCTCCATTAGCCTCGGAGTAACATTTCCGTAGGATTTGTCCCTGTGCATGCTCAGGTACACAACGTCTAATGATACCATCTACTCCTTCTTTATAAAGATATGGGTCATCCCAAAAGTAATGTCTTAAATCATAGAAGAATTTTTTCTTTTGTTGATATGTGAAGCTAGGTGGCAAATATTTAGCAACAATGTAATTAGCATAGTCAGCATACCAAAGAGTACCATTAGCAACATTTATTGCAGCTAACTGCTCATTAGGAAAACTATCATCAATAGGAAGTGGGTCATCAAGCACATTTTCAAGCCTAGACAAGTTATCAGCTACGGGGTTCTCAGCTCCTTTTCTATCAATGATATGTAAATAAAATTCTTGTAACAAGAGAACCCAATGAATAATTCTAGGTTTAGCATATTTCTTTTCCATAAGATATTTAATAGCAGCATGATCTGTTTGAACAGTTACTTTGGAATAAACAATATAAGGTCTAAACTTATCATAAGCAAACACCACTGCTAAGAATTCTTTTTCAGTAGTAGCATAATTTCTTTGAGCACTGTCTAGAGTTTTACTAGCATAATGAATAACATTCAATTTCTTATCAACTCTTTGTCCTAGAACAACACCAACAACATAATCACTAGCATCACACATAATTTCAAAAGGCAAGTTCCAATCAGGTGGTTAAACAATAGGTGCATATATTAAGGCTTTCTTGAGTGTTTCAAAGGCTTCTAAATAATCATCATAAAAAAGGAACATCCTTTTGCAAAAGACTAGTGAGAGGCCTGGAATTTTTAGAGAAGTCTTTAATAAACCTCCTATAGAAACCATCATGACCTAGGAAACTACGAATACCTTTGATGTCCTTAGGACATGGCATTTTCTCAATTGCATCAACCTTAGCTTGGTCCACTTCAATACCTGTTTTAGAAATTTTATGACCCAAGACAATGCCTTCATTAACCATAAAGTGGCACTTCTCCCAATTCAAGACAAGATTTGTTTGTTCACATCTCTACAGAACTCGCTCAAGATTGCTTAAAAAATCATCAAAAGACTTCCCATAAACGGAAAAGTCATCCATAAAAACTTAACAATCTTTTAACAAAAGTCATAATCATTGCCTAGATATTCTCATAACTATGCGCTCTTCTATCAATTGCTCGGCAGTAATTTGTTCACCCACCGTAATACATGCTATCATGAGAGAAGCCACTAGTGAAACCTACGGCCCACGGGTCTCTTTCTTATTATATTGCATATCTTTTTACATCGCATCTCGTTTACGGTTTTGTAATCTTTACTTTCCAATCTATACAACAAAAATACCAAAAATATTTATCTTAATATCTTTATCAGATCTCACTTTCACAAGTGACCGTGAAGGGATTGACAACCCCTTTATCGCGTTGGTTGTGAGGTTCTTGATTGTTTGTGCAGGTACTAGGTGACTTGCGTGTTATCTCCTACTGGATTGATACCTTGGTTCTCAAAAATTCAGGGAAATACTTACGCTACTTTGCTGCATCACCCTTTCCTCTTCAAGGGAAAACCAACGCATGCTCAAGAGGTAGCAAGAAGGATTTCTGGCGCCATTGCCGGGGAGATCTATGCTCACGTCAAGACATACCAAGTACCCATCATAAACTCTTCTCCCTCGCATTACATTATTTGCCATTCGCCTCTCATTTTCCTATCCCCCACTTCACAAAATTTGCCTTTTCTTCGCCCCTCTTCCGTTCGTCCTTCTGTTTACTCGTGTACCATGTGCCTTTTATTTGCTTACATCTTTGCTAGCTAAAAATCTATTTATATGGATCCTCATCCTCTTGCTAATCTTTTTAAAAGATCCAATTATGATGAACCAATTGCTAGTGAGTTGAGTGCACTAGATTATCTTTATGAGGTTTTGCTTGAAATTCGTGAATCTGAAAATTGTGATGAAGTGCTTTAGGAAGTGATTCACGATAGATCTTTGAATAAAAAGCATGATTGCAATGATGTTATTATAAATTCTATTAACGTCAATTGTGCTAATAATATGTAAAACCCTAAGCTTGGGGGTGCTAGTTTCGCTATGACTACTATTTGTTGCAAAGATCATGATTGGGGTGATTCTTCTTTTGATCTTGAAAATTTATTTAAGCCCCATGATGAATATGAGATTGATAATAGTGTTTGCAATATTATTGAAAGTGGGTTTGGAAGTGTGTCAACTTTATATCCCACATATTTGGAGAATGTTCAATCTTATGAAATTTTTGATAAAGGTGGGTTTGGAGAGGTCATGACTTTAGTTAATGTTATTCCCACTATTTTGGAAGAGTGTCAACTTTGCATGCATGTGGATCGTGTTGAAAAAATATTTTATGTGATAGCTATATTATTGAATTTTATTACGATCCTACATATAATTATTATGAGAGAAGAAAATATGGTTGTAGAAATTTTAGTGTCACTAAATTACCTCTCGTTGTGTTGAGATAACTATTGTTTCTTTCTCCTTCCTTGCATATGCTAGATCTAGCTTGTCTTGATAATTTATTTTCTTATAAAATGCCTATTAATAGGAAGTATGTTAGACTTAGATGTGATTCTCATATACTACATGATGCTCTCTTTGTGTTTCAATTGCTATCTTTCATGTGAGCGTCATTAAAATTATCGATGCCTAGCTAGGGGCGTTAAACGATAGCGCTTGTTGGGAGGCAGCCCAATTTTATTTTTGTTCTTTACTTTTTGTTCCTGTTAATAAATAATTTATCTAGCATCTTTTATGATTGTGTTTTTTATGTTTTAATTAGTTTTTGTGCCAATTAAAGCCTTTAGGATCTTCTTGGGTGATTGTTGTTTGAGCTTGCTGAAAAAAACAGAAAGTATGCGCTCACGAAAATAATTTTCATTTTTTACCAGCGAGCGATAAAATACCAATTAAAACTGAAGTAGATCAATATACAAATTATTTAGGAGGTCCTAATTTTCCAAAAAAATTGGAGTAAGAGAAGTATTCAAAACCTCCAGATTGCTACAGACTGTTCTGTTTTGACAGATTCTGTTTTTCATGTGTTGTTTGCTTATTTTGATGAATCTATGGGTAGCATCGGGGGGTATGAACCATAGAGAAGTTGGAATACAGTATGTTTAACACCAATATAAATAAATAATTATTTAATTACAGTACACTAAAGCGATGGTTTGCTTTCTTATACTAACGGAGCTCATGAGATTTTCTGTTGAGTTTTGTGTTGTGAAGTATTCAAGTTTTGAGGTAAATATTTCATGGATTTTGGAACAAGGAGTGGCAAGAGCCTAAGCTTGGGGATGACCAAGGCACCCCAAGGTAAAATTCAAGTACAAACAAAAGCCTAAGCTTGGGGATGCCCTGAAAGGCATCCCCTCTTTCGTCTTCGTCTATCGGTAACTTTACTTGAGGCTATATTTTTATTCACCACATGATATTTGTTTTGCTTGGAGCGTCTTGTATGATTTGAGTCTTTACTTTTGGTTTACCATAATCATCCTTGCTGTACACACCTTTTGGGAGAGACGCACATGATTCGGAATTTATTAGAATACTCTGTGTGCTTCACTTATATCTTTTGAGCTAGATAATTTTGCTCTAGCGCTTCGCTTATATCTTTTTAGAGCACGGTGGTGGTTTTATTTAATAGAAATTATCGATCTCTCATGCTTCACTTATATTATTTTGAGAGTCTTTTAGAACATCATGGTAATTTGCTTTGGTTATAAAATTAGTCCTAATATGATGGGCATTCAAGATGGGTATTATAAAAACTTTCATATAGAGTGCATTATGAGAATTTTGATACTTCATAATTGTTTTGAGATATAAAGATGGTGATATTAGAGTCGTGCTAGTTGAGTAATTGTGAAATTGAGAAATACTTGTGTTGAGGTTTGCAAGTCAAGTAGCATGCACGTATGGTAACCGTCGTGTGACAAATTTGAAGCATGAGGTGTTTCTTTGATTGCCTTCCTTATGAGTGGCGGTGGGGGACAAGCGATGGTCTTTTCCTACCAATCTATCCCCCTAGGAGCATGCGCGTAGTGCTTGGTTTTGATAACTTCTAGATTTTTGCAATAAGTATGTGAGTTCTTTATGACTGCTGTTGAGTCCATGGATTATACACACTCTCACCCTTCCACCATTGCTAGCCTCTCTTGTGCCACGCAACTTTCGCCGGTACCATAAACCCATCATTTACCTTCCTCAAAACAGCCACCATACCTACCTATTATGGCATTTTCATAGCCATTCCGAGATATATTGCCATGCAAATTTCCACTGTCCCGTTTATTATGACACGCTCCATCATAGTCATATTGCTTTGCATGATCATGTAGTTGACGTCGTATTTGTGGCATGACCACCATTCAAAAAAATCATACATGTCACTCTTGATTTATTGCACATCCCGGTACACCGCCGGAGGCATTCACATAGAGTCATATTTTGTTCTAAGTATCGACTTGTAATTCTTGAGTTGTAAGTAAACAAAAGTGTGATGATCTTCATTATTAGAGCATTGTCCCATGTGAGGAAAGGATGATGGAGGCTATGATTCCCCCACAAGTCGGGATAAGACTTCGGGCGAAAAATAAAAAAAGAGGCCATAAAAAAAGGAGAAGGCCCAAACAAAAAAATGAGAGAAAAAGAGAGAAGGGGCAATGTTACTATCACTTTTCCACACTTGTGCTTGAAAGTAGCACCATGATCTTAATGATATAGAGTCTCTTATGTTGTCACTTTCATATACTAGTGGGAATTTTTCATTATAGAACTTGGCTTGTATATTCCAATGATGGGCTTCCTCAAATTGCCCTAGGTCTTCGTGAGCAAGCAAGTTGAATGCACACCCACTTGGTTTCTTTTGTTGAGCTTTCATACACTTATAGCTCTAGTGCATCCGTTGCATGGCAATTCCTACTCACTCACATTGATATCTATTGATGGGAATCTCCATATCCCATTGATACGCCTAGTTGATGTGAGACTATCTTCCTCCTTTTTGTCTTCTCCACAACCACCATTCTATTCCACCTATAGTGTTATGTCCATGGCTCACGCTCATATATTGCGTGAAAGTTGAAAAAGTTTGAGAATGCTAAAGTATGAAACAATTTCTTGGCTTGTCATCGGGGTTGTGCATGATTGGAGCATTTTCTGTGACGAAAATGAAGCATAGCCAAACTATATGATTTTGTAGGGATGAGCTTTCTTTGGCTATGTTATTTTGAGGAGACATAATTGCTTGGTTAGTATGCTTGAAGTATTATTATCTTTATGTCAATATTAAACTTTTGTCTTGAATCTTTCGGATCTGAACATTCATGCCACAATAAAGAAAATTACATTGAAAATTATGTTAGGTAGCATTCCACATCAAAAATTCTGTTTTTATCATTTACCTACTCGAGGACGAGCAAGAATTAAGCTTGGGGATGCTTGATACGTCTCCAACGTATCTATATTTTTTATTGTTCCATGTTATTATATTATTTGTTTTGTATGTTTAATGGTCTTTAATATGCTCTTTTATATTATTTTTGGGACTAACCTATTAACCGGAGGCCCAGTGCCAGTTTCTGTTTTTTTTGCCTATTTCAGTGTTTCGTAGAAAAGGAATATCAAACGGAATCCAAACGAAACGAAACCTTCACGAGTATCTTTCTTGGAACAAACACAAACTAGGAGACTTGGAGTAGAAGTCTGGAACTCTGTGAGGCGTCCACGAGATAGGAGGGCGCGCCCCCACCCTCGTGGCCCCCATGGAGCTCCACCGATGTACTTCTTTCGCCTATATATACTCTTATACCCTAAAAACATCAGGGGGAACCACGAAACCACTTTTCCACTGCCGCAACCTTCTGTACCCGTGAGATCCCATCTTGGGGCCTTTTCCGGCGATGTGCCGGAGGGGGATTTGATCACGGAGGGCTTCTACATCAACACCATAGCCTCTCCGATGATGTGTGAGTAGTTTACCACAGACCTTCGGGTCCATAGTTATTAGCTAGATGGCTTATTCTCTCTCTTTGGTTCCCAATACAAAGTTCTCCTCAATGTTCTTGGAGATCTATTCGATGTAATACTTTTTGCGGTGTGTTTGCCGAGATCCGATGAATTGTGGATTTATGATCAAGTTTATCTCTGAATAATATTTGGTTCTTCTCTTAATTCTTATATGCATGATTTGATATCTTTGCAAGTCTCTTCGAATTATCGGTTTAGTTTGGCCTACTATATTGATCTTTCTTGCAATGGGAGAAGTGCTTAGCTTTGGGTTCAATCTTGCGGTGTCCTTTCCCAGTGACAGTAGGGGCAGCAAGGCACATATTGTATTGTTGCCATCGAGGAAAAAAAGATGGGGTTTATATCATATTGCTTGAGTTTGTCCCTCTACATCATGTGATCTTGCCTAATGCGTTACTCTGTTCTTATGAACTTAATACTCTAGATGCATGCTAGATAGCGGTCGATGTGTGGAGTAATAGTAGTAGATGCAGAATCGTTTCGCTCTACTTACACGGAGTGATGCCTATGTTCATAATCATTGCCTAGATATTCTCATAACTATGCGCTCTTCTATCAATTGCTCGGCAGTAATTTGTTCACCTACCGTAATACATGCTATCATGAGAGAAGCCACTAGTGAAACCTATGCCCCCCGGGTCTCTTTCTTATTATATTGCATCTCTTTTTATATCGCATCTCATTTACTATTTTGCAATCTTTACTTTCCAATCTATACAACAAAAATACCAAAAATATTTATCTTACTATCTTTATCATATCTCACTTTCGCAAGTGACCGTGAAGGGATTGACAACCCGTTTATCGCGTTGGTTGCGAGGTTCTTGATTGTTTGTGCAGGTACTAGGTGACTTGCATGTTATCTCCTACCGGATTGATGCCCTGGTTCTCAAAAACTGAGGGAAATACTTACGCTACTTTGCTGCATCACCCTTTCCTCTTCAAGGGAAAACCAACGCATGCTCAAGAGGTAGCAAAGATACCCCGAACATACCCCTCAAAGATTGTTTCCATAGTAACAAGTGACAATAAATTTCAAAACACTATATAAATGTTTCCTTACCAAAATCCACTTACCAAAGGCGCTTCACTCCCCGGCAATGGTGCCAGAAAATAGCCTGGATGACCCACAAGTATAGGGGATCAATTGTAGCTCTTTTCGATAAGTAAGAGTGTCGAACCCAACGAGGAGCAGAAGGAAATGACAAGTAGTTTTCAGTAAGGTGATGTCTGCAAGTGCTGAAATTATAAGTAGCGAGTAGTTTGATAGCAAGATAATTTGTAACGAGCAAGTAACGATAATAGTGACAAGTATGCAGCAAGGTAGCCCAACACTTTTGAGGCAAAGGACAGCCAAAACGGTATCTTATAATAACCAAAGCGTTCTTGAGGGTACACAGGAATTTCATCTAGTCACTTTCGTCATGTTGGTTTGATTTGTGTTCTCTACTTTGATAATTTGATATCTGGGTGGATCGGTGCTTAGGTGATGTTCTTACTTGAACAAGCGTCCTAGTTATGATTAACCCTCCCGCAAGCATCCACAACTACGAGAAAAGTATTACGAAATAGTGCATAAATTGGGGTTCAAGTTTCTGTCACTCTCACAACCCACCATCTATTTACTACTCCACGATGCATTCCCCTACGCCCAAATATGGTGAAGTGTCATGTAGTAGATGTTCACATGACACCACTAAGGGAATCACAACATACATACTATCAAAATATCGAGCACATATCAAATTCACATGATTACTTGCAACATGATTTCTCCCGTGACCTCAAGAACAAAAGTAACTACTCACAAATAATAATCATGCTCAAGATTAGAGGGGTATTAATATGCATAATGGATCTGAACATATAATCTTCCACCAAATAAACCATATAGTAATCAACTACAAGATGTAATCAACACTACTATTTACCCCCTAGCAACAATCTATAGTTCCGGTAACAAAGAGATGAACTATGGTTTGAGAGGAGATGGTGTTGTTGAAGATGTTGATGGAGATTGCCCTCCCCGAGATGGGAGAGTTGTTTGTGATGACGATGATTTCCCCCTCCAGGAGGGAAGTTCCCCCGGTGGAATCGCTCCGCCGGAGGGCAAAAGTGCTCCTGCCCAAGTTCCGCCTCGAGGCGGCGGCACTTAGTCCCGAAAGTCCTCCTCTTATTTTTTTCTAGGTCAAAACCACTTATATACCAAAAATATGGGCACCGGAAGTGGGCCGACGAGGCCACAACCGACCAAGGCGCGTTAGGGCGGCCTGGCGCACCCATGTGGGTTGTGCCCACCTGGTGGCCCCTCTGGTGTTTATTGACCCCAATATTTCTTAAATAATCCATAAAAAATCTCCGTAAAGTTTCAGCCCATTTGGAGTTGTGCATAATAGGTGGCCTCACATAGCTTTTCCAGGTCCAGATTTCTAGCTGCCGGAATTCTCCCTCTTGGTGTGTTCCTGTAAGTGCATTTAGTGCCCCTTAGTGATTTTGGTGTATTGAAGACTTATAGGTTAAGGGACTAATGTGTTTACGAGTGTACACAGGTCTATAAGTCTATGAGGAGTTTTATATTTACAGAAGAAGTCGACCCCTAAAAATGAAGTTCTTTGACTGAAGACTTTGAAAGTGAAGAAATTGGTGTGACCTTTGAAGACTTGGCATTCATTCGAGGAACATGAAGCGTGGAGACTTTTGTTTTCGTAGTTTCATTTTCTCTTTCTTGAGTCATAGGAAACACCGTACTGTCAAAAGGGGGTCGAGAAAATACTAAGGAAAAATTTCCATGTGATGCTCAACTCAAAATCCTACACCTATCAATCCCTTCGAGTGAAGCCATTGGAAATCTCATACAATTCAGTCATATTCTTCAGTGATAGAGACGAAGTTCTTCTGGTCTTTGAGGAATTTGTTCTGACTGAGGAGTTAGGAATTCGCCAGTGCGGATTGCCTACATAGTGAGGAACATGTAGCCCTGAGGAATTTGATACTCAAATTTCCAACCATTGTTGTGCTATGCGCCAGCTGTCCCAAAATATCTACCCACCTAACGGTCATATCATTGAAGGGCATTTATGTCTTATCATGTCGGGCTGCTCCCTAGGCTATAAATAGCCGCCCCCTACAACCACTAGCTGGTTGGCTGCTCCGAGAGAAACTGACACTTGTCATTTGAGAGCATCCCATCCTCCGAGGACTTTGAGCGAAAATCATCAAGTGAGGAAAACCCAAACCCAAACACCTACAAACCCAAAGTGATTGAGCATCACTGAAGAGATTGATCCTGTGTGGATCCGACGCTTGTTACCTTTGAAGATTGTGCTTCTTCCAGACGGTTAGGCGTCATGGTCTAGAGCATCCAAGAGGAGTTGTGGATCGCCGAGTGACCAAGTTTGTGAAGGTTCGGAAGTCGCCTGAAGACTTACCACGAGTGATTGGGTGAGGTCTGTGTGACCTTAGCTCAAGGAGAATACGGTGAGGACTGTGTGTCCTCGGGTTTAAATACCTAGCCGCTCCAACCAGATGTACAACTGAGACAGCAGTTGGAACTGGTCTACCAAATCATTGTCTTCACCAAGCTCACTGGTTCTATTTCCTCAACTCTTTCATTTCCTCATAACTGTATTGAGTGTTGTTCGTATCTGTGTTTGAAGACTTTGACTGAAGACTTTCTCAATTTCCTCAGTTCAATTTCTTCAGTCTGTTTGTCTTCATCCTGTGTTATCATGTGTTTACGCTTTCTGTACTCTGTGCTTGTCTTCATTTCATCATGATGACTATGCTTGTGTTCTGTTATATTTACTTTTGAGTACTTATTCCGCTGCTAGTAGTTCTTCGCTAAGGAATTTCCTCACCTGCAAATTCCTCAGTGAAGAATTCATAAAAACCGCCTATTCACCCCCCCCCCCACTCTAGTCGATATAACGCACTTTCAGTTCCTTGCAAATTATTAGAGAAAAGGCATTAGAATTACTCTAAAAAGCATTATTATGGATAAAAACATTATAAATAACAGCAAGAAAAACATGATGCAAAATGGATGTATCACCGAGAGGGAACAATGCATGTTTGATGATGAATAGGAGATAGCTTCCTCTTACGGCATTCAATTTTTTTCTACCTTTAACGTGCACTAATACAACTGTCATGTGAAAAATTGGAAAATTCTAGGGGTCATATGACCTTTTGAAGACATTTAAGTGATTTTCTAGCCATTTAATGACCGTAATTCAAATTTTAACTACATCTACGTGCAATGGCTAACCATAACGGTTTGAAAAATCATATTTTTGAGTGCTTGTGTGCAAGTTAAAAAATCATCAGATGATGTAAATATCTGGTGTTCAAAAAAGAAATTATAAAGATCTAGCAAGACAACCAGCGCCCACACGATTGTCACTCTATTTTGTGCCTCAAGGTTTGGAAGGTGAGTGGCGGGGGTTATTAATCAAACACGGTTCTATATTGCAAACCGTCAACTATTAAGTTCACACACGAATTTTGCTGCGGGAATCGTGTGCCATTCAAACCACGATACTCATAAATTCTGGCGACCGGCGTGTGTACTGTTCCCATCGATCTAGATTCCGGCCGCCAATAAAGACTACCTTGCTCACGTCGTCTTGCCCGCATTCTCATCTACATCCTCCCCTCGCTCGCCCTCTCTATCTCTCTCTCTCAAATCTCTGTCATGGCGCCGCCGGTCTGCCCACGCGTCGACGAGGAGTCGCCACCCCCCTAGGACGCTCAGTCGAAGAGCAGTGACGAGGAGGACCCCTACAGCCGCCGAACAAGGTTGCGCCGGACCCCCCAACTTTGGATCAGTTTTGGGGCCAGTACAATCTTTGTCTGTGGAAGTCGCTACCGCCAGCTGAGAAAGCCAGGCAAGTGGCATTCAAGAAGGAGATGGCGGAGAAGGAAGCCAGGTACCAGGTGGACTGTGAAACCCATGATGCCACCTGGAAAAAGGAGGCGGTGGAGCTTTGGGGGCGGGCGCGTCGTCTTGAGGAGGAGGTGTACGAAGACGGGTACTTCATGAGGAAGGTCAAAGGCGCTAGGCACCTCATCGCTGCATGGAGGTGGGCCGATAAGCTCCAGCGTGCCACCGACGAGGAGCTATGGTGAGCGCCCAACGAAATGGCAAGATCGTTCGCGCTCATCCGCCAGCAAGAGGCAGATCGGTACATCAAGCGCTGCGAGGTGGAGGAGGCGGAGTACTGCCTCCGCGCTGGGAAGACGTCGCGCACCAGGGAGCTGCTGGCAAGGGGCTGCCGGAATACTGCCCCCAGGAGGGATTATTAGTTTTAGTATTGTTTGTTTTCAATTTTATGCATTGTACCTAGTAGTTAAGTATCATCACATATATGTGATGATATTATATATATTATGTGATGAACTAATGAACAATTAATATATATACATATATTATGAACTCCATTTTCTATCTATTTTGTATACTAATTTGTATCTAGCTGTTATCATCCACATATACAGAATGGAAAGCGTATATACTAAAGGAAATATGCCCTAGAGGCAATAATAAAGTTGTTATTTATATTTCCTTATATCATGATAAATGTTTATTATTCATGCTGGAATTGTATTAACCGGAAACTTGATTATGTGTCGATACATATACAAAACATCGTGTCCCAAGTAAGCCTCTACTACTAGCTCGGTGATCAAAGATGGTTAAGTTTCCTAACCATAGACATGTGTTGTCATTTGATGAACGGGATCACATCATTAGAGAATGATATGATGGACAAGACCCATCCATTAGCTTAGCATAATGATCGTTAAGTTTTATTGCTATTGCTTTCTTCATGACTTATACATATTCCTCTGACTATGAGATTATGCAACTCCCGCATACCGGAGGAACACCTTGTGTGCTATCAACGTCAGAACGTAACTAGCTGATTATAAAGAAGCTCTACAGGTGTCTCCGAAGGTGTTTGTTGGGTTGGCATAGATCAAGATTAGGATTTGTCACTCCGAGTATCGGAGAGGTATCTCTGGGCCCTCTCGGTAATGCACATCACTATAAGCCTTGCAAGCAATGTGACTAATGAGTTAGTTGTAGGATGATGTATTGCATAACGAGTAAAGAGACTTTCCGGTAATGAGATTGAACTAGGTATGATGATACCGATGATCGAATCTCGGGCAAGTAACATACCGATGACAAAGGGAATAACATATGTTGTTATTGCGGTTTGACCGATAAAGATCTTCGTATAATATGTAGGAACCAATATGAGCATCCAGGTTCTGCTATTGGTTATTGACTAGAGATGTGTCTCGGTCATGTCTACGTAGTTCTCGAGCCCGTAGGGTCCGCACGCTTAACGTTCGATGACGATTTGTATTATGAGTTATGTGTTTTTGGTGACCGAAGTTTGTAAGGAGTCCCTGATGAGATCACGGACATGACGAGGAGTATCAAAATGGTCGAGAGTTAAATATTGATATATTGGAAGGTAGTATTCGGACACCGGAAGGGTTCCGGGGTGTATCGGGTACATATCGGAGTACCGGAGGGGTTACCGGAACCCCCCGGTGGAAGATATGGAGCCATATGGGCCATAGGAGGGAGGCTAACTAGCCCACAAGGGGCTGGTGCACCCCCCACAAGGGAGGAGGCCGAATTGGACTAGGAAAGGGGGCGCCACCCCCTTTCCTTCTCCTACTCCCTCTCCTTCCCCTTTTCCCCCTCCGGTAGAAGGAAAAAAGGGGGGTCAAATCCTACTAGGACTGGAGTCCTAGTAGGACTCCCCTCTCCTTAGCACGCCCCTTGTGGCCTGCCTCCTCCCCTCCTCCTTTATATACGGGGCAGGGGCACCCCAAAGCACATCAATTGTTCTCTTAGCCATGTGCGGTGCCCCCCTCCACAGTTTACTCCTCCGGTCATAGCATCGTAGTGCTTAGGCGAAGCCCTACGCGGATCACATCACCATCACCGTCACCATGCTGTCATGATGACGAAACTCTCCCTCGGCCCTCTGCTGGATCAAGAGTTCGAGGGACGTCATCGAGCTGAAGGTGTGCTGAACACAGAGATGCCGTACGTTCGGTACTTGGATCGGTTGGATCGTGAAGACGTTCGACTACATCAACCGCGTTAACCTAATGCTTCCGCTTTCAGTGTACGAGGGTACGTGGACACACTCTCCCCATCTTCTTTTTATGCATCTCCTAGATAGATCTTGCGTGATTGTAGGATTTTTTTTGAAATTGCATGCTACGTTCCCCAACATATACACACATTGAAACATAACATATAAGAACGGAAAACAGAGTACACACATTGAAAGAGAGCAATAAACAGAGCAATATTGTGATTGTTGTGAATACATAGCTATCCATGTCGAAACGACTCAACAAAATAAAACGTGTCCATGAGACCATGACCAGCAGCCCTTGCCTACGGTAGCTCTTGGCTTTGCCTGAACTCGTGCAGGCATTTGTCCAAGCGGTCGACTCGCTCGCGGTACATCTGGAGCGCGATCTCGAGCTCCAAGTTGGCTATTTTATCAGAGATCACCAAGTCGAGGATGCGACGGCCATGTTCCTCTACTACGCCCATGTGGACACCTAGGCCAAGGAGGCGGTCGAGCCTACCGACCAGTGCGTCGGCATCGAGCGGGCCACGGACAAGGCGAATGGCGCGACCCATGCGAACGGCGCGGCGGGCGTCCGGTGCAAGTACGGCGCGACCGGCCTCTGGTGCAAGTACGGCGCAGAGGGCCTCTGCCCACTCCTGGCGGGGAATGGGGGTACTGACGAGACGTGTACCCAGTTGTGATGCCTTATCGACAGCAGGCAAGCACCGATGGATCTGCTCTTGTTGTGCGATGCGCCGCGCCTCTCGCTCTGTGATGCTCCAATGGTCTCGCCGTGCGGCGAGCCGTAGCCTATGAGCGCGGACACGCCTAGCTTGCTGTGTGGCGCACCATCGATCGTGTTCTATGGCGAGCTGCAGCCTCTCGGCGCTGACATGCCTATCTTGATCTGCGGCGATGACACGCGTCACGGAGTCATCCATCGCGTTGCTGGGATCCGCCTCAGCCTCGATGGGCCGTGGCACCTTCTCGTTTTCCTCGTCGACGAGGTTGATGGCAGAGGCGACACTTTGCTAGGTTGCATGCTTGGAAAAGGTGGATGTGCTATAGGCTGCGCTTGTTGCCTCCGTGTGTCGCGCACCGCCTAGGTTATGCGCAATATCGCTAGGTGGCAGGAAACAGGTGAGGAAATGGCGGGAAACGGTGGTGTGTTCATAAAACGCCATCAATTAATGGAAACTTAGCATAGAAGGAACATCGAGCTAGCACAAGAAGTAGATGATGATCAAATGATCGTTTATGCTAGTTAATTATGCATGTAATAGTTTACTCTGGTGTGTGGAAATATCATGTGTGTACTAGCCACCTATGTAATTGGATGTTTGTCGCGTATTACACACATCTTGTTTATGTGAAACGTTTCTATTCTCTTGGCTCAACACAAATAGTTTATCGCAATGAACCGTATGCTGTATATCCCACACACCTTGATCTGGCTGACCATTTCTTTTGTGTTGCCTAATCACAAACAGTTCATCCAAGTGAACTGTATGTCGTATATCACACACACCTTCATCTGGATGCCCGTTTCTGATGTTCCGCCTCACCACAAACAATTCATCCGAGTGAACTGTATGTCGTATACCGCACACGCCTTCATCTGGCTGCCTGTTTTTGTTCTTCTTCCTAATCGCAAGCAATTAATTGAACTAAACTGTATGCCCTGCATCGCACATGCAACTAATATCAGAACCGTGTTTGATGGCTCCGCCATCGCAAACGTTTTGCATCTTTTTGACGGGTTTTTTACATCAATGTTTGCTATTAATGCATCACACACAGATTCGTCAAAGGGTCTCTGATCATAGTGTCGCATCAATAGCATCCTTCAGTAGTGAGCATACGTAAAATTCTTGGGAGTACCATCATACGCGTACCTGCAGTTAAAAATGCCAGGCCAAATGGCGCCATCATGGCCTGCGGAAGTCTAGAAAGAGTGTTTGAGGCAGAGGTCACGAGTGTAGAGCTCGCCGAAGCCGCTTTAGTCTCAGCGGAGCTCGAATGGATCAAGTGAAACATAGATGCCTCAATAACGGAGCTCTGAGAAAATCCAAGGCCATGATTGGTTTTCCAATCGGCTAGAGACACGGAAAAATTCTAGGTACACCCAGAAGACACCAAGAAAACAATGACAATCGAACGAACACGAAGCAGAGCTCCTGGCCTTCCTTTGACCAAACTAGAACATATTTGCCTAGAAACCCCCAGATATGCCAGGGGTGCCAGCCAAAAAGGTAGAACATTGCATGAATGTCCGCAAGGACGCACACTGCAAAATCTTCTCTATTTCACTTGTGTCACGTAAAACCGTTTTTCGTCACCAAAAATGGTATGGTGACTTTTTCGGCCGTCACCCCCACCGTCACTAAAGCACTATCATGGAAAATGAAAACTTGACGGTACCACTTCAGCCGTCACGCAAGATCGTTTCTTAGGTGACAAACCAAATTTTGTCACTAATGGCCATTTTTGGTGATGGCCCAGAATATCACCTATGATAGGCCAACCTATCGCTAATATGTCTCCAACGTATCTATAATTTATGAAGTATTCATGCTATATTTACTTGAATTCTACATGGTTTTGGTGCACATTTATATTATTTTTATGTACTAACATATTAATCTAGTGACAAGTGCTAGTTGTTAGGGCATGTCTCTCTCTAAGTGGTTTTGGTGATTGATGACAATACTTTTGCGGACTAATCATGTGCATTGAGCATTTCAGATATTCATTCATTGACACGAGACGATTCTTTCCCATTGGTGTTTAAGGAGAAGACAGTGTGTTTCCTTCGTTTCAGTTGTGGTGGTCTTGAGTCGTAGGAAACACCATACTATCAAGAGGGGGTCCGTATCGAAAAGGTTAGGGTGGAATCAACACGTACACGTCTCCTTTGCACCCCAACTCTTTCCCGCATCTTTGGAGGATCCTTCGTTGTCTCGCAAGTGGGCTTGATAGTGATCCAGCAGTAGTACCGCGGCGCCAAGCGGTAGTACCGCCCAGAGCCACATGCGGCAGTACCGTTGTACATCAGTGGTAGTACCACCCCGGGGCTCTCGGCTGTAGTACCACTTCGGTGTCGTTCTATTACCGGCTTGATTCAAGAGCATCGCTTCTCGTGTCGTGTTGTGCGGCAATAGGAGCGGCAGTAGTGGTGGTAGTACCGCTCACGAGCGGTAGTACAGCCCCTACCACCGCTGCTAGTGCCGCTAGGGCTCTCGCTCTCATTCCCCTTACCCTCTAAGGCCCATGCTCTCACTCTTCATGATAGTACCGCTGGGGCTCGCGGTAGTACCGCTGCCCCCAGTGGTAGTACCGCTCTCATGAGCGGTAGTACCGCTCTGTGCGGGCTGAGGAGGGGATAACAGTTGGATTGGCTCCCCCACTATAAAAGGAGGTCTTATTCCCCAAGAAGACCTACCTCTTTTCCCCCAAGCTCCATTGTTGCTCCAAATCTCATTTTTGCCTGATCTCTCTCCCTAGCCAATCAAACTTATTGATTTTCTAGGGATTGGTTGAGAAGGCCCGTATCTACACTTTCACCAAGAGAAATTTGATTCCCCCCACTAGTCCCTTGCGGATCTTGTTACTCTTGGGTGTTTGAGCACCCTAGACGGTTGAGGTCACCTCGGAGCCACATTCCATTGTGGTAAAGCTCCGTGGTTTCGTTGGGAGCCTCCAATAAAGTTGTGGAGATAGCCCCAACCTTGTTTGTAAAGGTTCGGTTGTCGCCTTCAAAGGCACCATTAGTGGAATCACGGCATCTCGCATTGTGTGAGGGCATGAGGAGAATACGGTGGCCCTAGTGGCTTCTTGGGGAGCATTGTGCCTCCACACCGCTCCAACGAAGATGTACTTCCCCTAAAGGGAAGGAACTTCGGTAACACATCCTCATCTCCACCGGCTCCACTTGTGGTTATCTCTTCCCTTTACTTTGTGCAAGCTATTGTTGTTTTTATCTTTTGCTTGAACTTGTTGTTGTTGTTTGCATCATATAGGGTGTTCACATAGTTGCACATCTAGATAACCTATTTGTTGCTAAACCTAATTTGTTAAGAAAATATAAAAATTGGTAGTTGCCTATTCACCCACCCCCCCTCTAGTCAACCATATCAATCCTTTCAATTGGTATCAGAGCTTCGTGTCTTTATTAAGGATTTCACCACCCGAAGAGTATGGTTGACACCGTGGAGGATGTGCCCGAGGCCGTGGAGTTGACTTCAATCACTCGAGATGACTTAAATGAAGCTATCACTTCACTTAAGACGTCTATGACAGCCGAAGTCAAGTCCATGCTTAAATAATTATTTGAGGGGATGAAATCCACTCCCGATCCCTTGCTTGTGGTTAATCCCACGTCATCGGAGTCAGAGGCCAACTCTGCCAAGGAAGCGGCTAATGGTACTCATGTTCCTTCCCCTCATGACAAGAATGGGACGGGAACCTTTGCCTCGGTTCCCCCTCCCTCGGTCTATGGATGACCGGTCCCCACAACTCACATTAATATTCATGGTCCTCCTCCCAAGCTTGTTAAGGGTGATTTTGCTAGTTGGGTCTTCCGCGTTAAGTCTCATTTGAATCATTGCTCTAATAACCTTTGGAGAATCATTGAGCAAGGCTTCTACCCGCATGATCCAAACAACTTCACCCCAGGAGAAGAAGTGGACAATCAATACAATCACTCCGCATTGTTCATCCTTCGAAGCGGTCCCTCCCAAAGACCTAGCACACCTACGTCCTTTCACTCGTGCAAAGGATTGTTGGGAGCACATTGCTTCTATGTACAAGGGGAGCTCAAGCATCCAACGGTCCAACTTTGAAGTGGTCCTTGATGAGGTCGATGAATTTGTGATGCTTGAAGACGAGGATGCACGTGATCTTTACCAGAGGGTGACTACTCTTGTGGTTGCTCTCCAAGAGCATGTAAGCAAGGATACGGATGACACTTGGATCAAGCGCAAGTTCCACAAGTCCATCAGGCCATTCTACAAGGCCATGTCTTCCGTGATTCTACAAAGGCCAAACTTCCACACCTTAACCTCAAGTGAAGTGTTGGATGAGTTTATTGCCATGAACATCATTAACAAGAATGCCGACAATGCTCTTCCTTGTGTCCGGTCAAAGAAAAGCACTCCCACCCTTGCTTTGAAGGCAAGGCCATCCCGGAAGAAGAAGAAGAAGAAGAGGAGTGTGGACCCGTAGACACCAACTATGCTTATCATGAGCACATGGCTCTTGCGTCAAGGCAATTTTGGAGCAACAAGACGAACTCAAGGCCCAACTTCACCAAGAACAACTTAAGTGGGTCAAATATCAAGCAACGTGTAAGAACTCGCTGCAATTGTGGCAATGTGAGTCACTTTTTGGTGGATTGCCCCTACAAGAAGAGGGAAGACAATGGTGGCAAGCTCATTCGCAAAGATAAAGCCAAGTCCTTCCCTAGCAAGAAAAACTTCACTAAGAAGACTCCTCCAAAGGGCTTGGTGGCACATGAATAGTACCCCTCCGATGATGAGGAGGAAGATACAAGTGGAGAAGGAATGGCAATGGCAATCATTGCCATTGCTACATCTTCTCCCTCCAAGGTGTCTCTCTTCGGCGCCCCCAATGAAAACACCATTGCCAAGTGTCTCATGGCCAAAGGTATCAACAAGGTAACTCCTAACATCAAAACCACCATCATTGCTACTCCTTCATTGTTAGATTGTGTAGATGATAGTGAGGTGGAGAAAGTTGATGAGAATGAGTTCACCAAGTTTGTGAGCAAGCTCAAGGGTGAGTCCAAGAAGCACTTCGTTGCTCTCTTAGAACAACTTGGTGAAGCCAATGATATCATTGAGTCGCATGAGGATACTATCTCCAAGTTGGAGGGGCATAGCCATGACTATGCTGATGAGATTGCAGATATTTCCATTGCTCTAGAGGAAGAGCAAGATCTTCGTTTGACTCTTGAGGAGTCGCACAATGTTGATCATGCTAAATTGCAAAAAGATCTTGATCATGCTATTGTTCTTACTCGTGTGCTTAAACCCAAGAAAGCCGCACTTGGGGTTGGCCATGGTAGACTCAAGGAAGAATTTGATACACTTTACAAGGCTCACAAGGTCTTGAAGGGTGTTCATGCTTCTCTCAAGGAGTCTCATTATCAACTCCAAGTGAAGCTAACCAAGGTGATTTCCACTTGTCCTCCTTCCGTTCTAATTGATAATTCCCATGCTACTAACCCTTGTTGCGAGCATGTGCTTGAGTGCATCTCATGGAGGAAAATGCTAAGTTGAAAGAGCAACTTGAGAAGGGCCTTGTGACTTGCATACAAGGCGAGAAGAACCTTAATGACCTTTTGAGCAATCAAAAGGAAGTTGTAGGAAAGGAAGGACTTGAGTTTGTACCCAAGTCGAAGAAGAAGAAGAAAAACAAGACCAAGCAATCTCTCCCACTCAAGGACACCTTTGTCAAGGCGGGTGAGGGTGCTCATGAGAATAAGAAGAACAAGGAAGTGGGTGGTAATGCCAAGAAGGGCAAACCCGCCACTAGCAATGAAGTCGGCGACTTTAACCCCTCTTATGTTTTGTGTTGTGCTAGTGATGGGCATGTTTATGCTAAATTTGTTGTTTCTTCTTATGAGCACATTGAATGGTCTATTTGGGTTCCTAAGACCCCTGTTACTAACATCAAAGGACCCATTCTAAAATTGGTACCTAAATCCAAGCATTGATCTCTTGTAGGAGTTTGCTTCTGGTGGGGTATCATGGTTGCTCGATAGTGGAGCAACAAATCATATGACTGGGAGCAAGGACTTGGTGGTGGATGTACATCTAGTTCCATCTATGCCCACCCATGTCCAATTCGGTGATGCTTCAACTTCTAAGGTATTGGGGCTTGGCAAGGTGGTCATCTCTCAAGATTTAACTATTGAGAAGGTCATGCTTGTTGAGTCCCTTGCATACAATTTACTTTTCGTTCGTCAACTTGCACTTATGGGCTTTGCAGCATTCTTTGATCCTTGATACCATGTCCCTTTTGTGGAGCAAGACTCTTAAAGTAGCCTTTGTTGGGCATGTCGAGAACAGTCTCTATGTGGTGAACTTTTCAGAGCGACCCACTAAGACCGTGACTTGCCTAATGGCTAAACTTGATGTGGAATGGCTTTGGCATCGCCGACTAGCCCACGTTAGTATGAGATCTTTGCAAAGTCTCCTCAAAGGGGACCACGTGCGTGGACTAACAAATGTGAGTTTTGCCAAAGACCATGCTTGCAGTGCTTGTATCGAAGGAAAGCTTCATGAAATGGCTCACCGACCATCAACTATTATCTACTAAAAGAGGCCCTTGGAGATCCTTCACATGGATCTCTTTGAACCTCCATCCTTTGATAGTCTTGGTGGAAGAAAGTATTGCTTGGTGATTGTGGATGACTACTGATAGTCTTGGTGGAAGAAAGTATTGCTTGGTGATTGTGGACGACTACTCAAAATACACATGGGTATAGTTCTTCAAGAGGAAGAGAGAGACTCAACAAACCATCATCAACTTTGAAAATGAAGCTCAACGCTAACGTGAAGCAAAGATCTTGGTGATTAGAAGTGACAACGGATCTGAGTTCAAGAACTTCACCTTGGATGAGTTTCTTAGTGATGAGGGGATCAAGCACAAATATGTCGCACCCTATACCCCTCAACAGAATGGTGTGGCTGAGAGGAAGAACCGGACGGTGATGGATGCGGCAAGGACCATGATGGCGGAATTCAAATCTCCGTACAACTTTTGGGTTGAAGCCATCAACACCGCATGTCATGCTTCCAATAGGCTCTACCTCCTCAAAGGCTTGAACATGACTCCATATGAGATCTTACCGGCAACAATCCCAACCTCAAGTACTTCCGGGTGTTCAGTTGTAAGTGTTTCATTCTCAAGAAAGGTGTTCGTTTATCTAAATTCGAACCTAGAGCTCAAGAGGGCATATTTGTTGGTTATGCTACAAACTCTCATGCTTACCATGTTCTCAACAAGTCCACCGGACTCATTGTGGGGACATGTAACGTGGAGTTTGATGAAAATAATAGCTCCCAAGTGGAGCAAAGTGATCTTTGTGATGTAGGTGATGAAATTCCTCCCCAAGCCATAAGAAGAATGGGGATTGGTCAAATACTCCCCACCGAGGAACCCCTTGTGGACGAAGGAGAAGGACAATGCTCTACTCAAGTGGAGCCATCACGTATGCTAGACCCACACGCTTCCGAAGAACAAAATGAAGTCCCTCAACCCAATGAACAAGATCAAGGGCAAGATCAACGCAATGGAGATGGTGATGCACCAAATGATGACCAAGATCAGCTTCATGCCTATGAGCGCGCTCAAGATCAAGAGCAAACTCAAGGTCAAGAGCAAGCTCAAGATCAAGAGCAAACTCAAGACGGTGCTCAAGATCAAGAGAAAACTCAAGACGATTCTAAAGATCAAGAACAAACTCAAGATGGTGCTCAAGATCAAGCGCAAACTCAAGATCAAGAGAAAACACAAGACGATGCTCAAGATGTGCAAGATGATCCTCAAATTCCCATCGAGGAACTTTTGGAGCGCCGTGCCGCTAAGGTGGCTTCCAAACTCGAGCGTCAACAACATGTCATGGAGAATGTGCTTGGAAGCTTGAGAAAAGGGGTAACTACTCATAAACAATTGTCAAACTTTTGTGAGCATCACGCGTTTGTTTCATGTGTTGAACCCTAAAAGGTCCATGAGGCGCTCATTGATGATGATTGGATTGAAGCCATGCATGATGAACTCAACAACTTCGAGCTCAATCAAGTTTGGGAATTAGTGCCAATGCCAACGGAGGAACACAATGTCATCGGGACCAAATGGATCTTCAAGAACAAGCAAGATGCGAACGGTGTGGTTGTTCGGAACAAGACAAGATTTGTGGCACAAGGCTACTCCCACGTCAAGGGTATCGACTATGGTGAAACCTTTGCCCCTGTTGCATGTCTTGAATCTATTTGCATGTTGCTTGCATATGTGTATCATCATGACTTTGAATTGCAACAAATGGATGTGAAAAGTGCATTTCTTAATGGTCCTTTGAATGAGTTTGTGTATGTCAAACAACCTCCGGGATTCGAGGATCCCAAGCTCCCCACTCATGTATACAAACTCAAAAAGGTGCTTTATGGCCTTAAACAAGCCCCACGTGCACTGTATGAGCACCTTACCGAGTTGTTACAAGATCATGGGTTTGAAATTGGGAAAATTGATCTCACTCTTTTTACTAAGAGGGTCAAAGGGGACTTGTTCATATGCCAACTATATGTTGATGATATTATTTCTGGTTCTCCTAACAAATCTTTTAATGATGAGTTTGCTACACTAATGACTGAGAAGTTTGAGATGTCTATGATGGGAGAGTTGAAGTTCTTTCTTGGGTTCGAAGTCAAGCAAAGGAGAGAAGGAACTTTCATCAACCAAGACAATTATACCCAAGACATGCTCAAGAGGTTCAAGCTAGATGATGTCAAGCCGGTCAAGTTTCCAATGCCCACCAAATGCAAGCTTGACAGTGATCCCACTGGTAAAGTGGTGGATCAAAAGGTATATCATTCCATGATTGGATCCTTGCTTTACCTTTGTGCATCTAGACCGGATATCATGTTGAGTGTGGGAATTTGTGCACGGTTTCAAGCCACACCTAAGTAAAGCCACTATGTGGTGGTCAAGCGAATCTTTCGATATTCGGCTCATGCCCGAAACTTTGGCTTGTGGTACCCCAAAGGAGCAAGCTTTGATCTCATTGGTTACTCGGATTCGGATTGGGCGGGAGATTGTGAGGATAAGAAGTCAACTTCCGGAGGATGCCAATTCCTTGGTCGCTCTTTGGTGAGTTGGTCTTCAAAGAAGCAAAATTGTGTGTCTCTCTCATCCACAGAGGCTGAATATGTAGCCGCCGCAAGTTGTTGTGCTCAATTGCTATGGATGAGGCAAACTTTAAGGATTACGGTGTCACTTGTGACAAACTGCCTCTTCTATGTGACAATGAAAGTGCTATCAAGATCTCTCACAACCCGGTGCAACATAGCAAGATGAAGCATATTGAGATACGTCATAATTTTATTCAGGATCACATCAAGCGAGGAGATATTGATACCATCTACATCAACACTCAAGAGCAACTAGCGGATATTTTGACCAAGCCTCTAGATGAAGCAAGATTTCGCGAGTTAAGGCTTGAGCTAAATATCATTGATTTGAGTAATGTGGCTTGAATCTAGGAACATCCCACCACAAACAACATCATATCTTGTTCTAGATGTAGGCATGGACAAAGGGGGAGTGTTGTTCTCTCAATGAACTCTCCCTCCCCCCATTATGCATAAGTCGATCAAGTCTTTTACATTAGCCATTTTTTATGGTACTTGTGCTTCAAAGATGAGTTTTGGTCGTGGGCCAAGGTTAAAATCTTCGCGGTGCCATACCATTTGCCTCAAACATAGGTGGCCTCGGCCACCGCCCTCTCTGTGAGAGGTGTGTGGTTTGGTTTTTCTTTTTCCTCGAGTTGGTTGTTTTGTGTTTTAGTTGTGCCTTGTTTCTTGTCTCTCCTTGGGTGCTTCTCTGGCTCTTTGTTGTGGTTTGCTCTTTGAGTTGCGCCCTCGGCTTGTCTCTGAGTTTCTCTTTGTTTGATTAAGGCCTTTTTCTTAAGTGTCTCATCGAGTTTGTATTGGGTGTACTACCGCTGGGGACGAGCGGTACTACTGCTGAGTAGCATCAAGTAGTACTACCGCCCTCCCGAGCGGTACTACCGTAGTGGGGCGAGACTGGGGGTTATGTCGGGCATCGGGAGTTTCTCCCCCCCCCCCTTACCCATTCGACTCGCCACGCCCGTTCCTCTTTTGCTCCAGCGACGAACTTGACGCAGGAGGCCGCCTCCGGGCCGCCTTTGATGACCCACGAGTATATGAGATCAATTGTAGCATTTTCGATAAGTAAGAATGCCGAACCCAACAAGGAGCAGAAGGAAATGACAAGTGGTTCTCAGCAAGGTAGTGTCTGCAAGTGTTGAAATTGTAAGTAACAGAGTAGTTTGATAGCAAGATAATTTGTAACGAGTAAGTAAGGATAATAGTAACAAAAGTGCAGCAAGATATCCCAATCCTTTTGAGGCAAAGGACAGGCCAAAACGGTCTCTTATAATAAGCAAAGCGTTCTTGAGGGTACATGGGAATTTCATCTAGTCACTTTCATCATGTTGATTCGATTCGTGTTCGCTACTTTGATAATTTGATATGTGGGTGGACCGGTGCTTAGGTGATGTTCTTACTTGAACAAACCTCCTGCTTATGATTAACCCCCTCGCAAGCATCCGCAACTACGAGAAAAGTATTAAAAATATATTCTAACCATAGCATTAAACTTTTGGATCCAATCGGTCCCTTACGGAATAGCGCATAAACTAGGGTTTAAACTTCTGTCACTCTCGCAACCCATCATATAATTACTACTCCACAATGCATTCCCTTAGGCCCAAATATGGTGAAGTTTCATGTAGTCGATGTTCACATGACACCACTAAGGGAATCACAACATACATACTATCAAAATATCAAACACATATCAAGTTCACATGATTTCTCCCGTGACCTCAAGAACAAAAGTAACTACTCACAAATGATAATCATGCTCAAGATCAGAGGGGTATTAAATAGCATAATGGATCTGAAAATATAATCTTCCACCAAGTAAACCATATAGTAATCAACTACAGGATGTAATCAACACTACTAGTCACCCACAAGCACCAATCTATTGTTCCGGTACACTGATTAAACACAAGAGATGAACTAGGGTTTGAGAGGAGATGGTGTTGTTGAAGATATTGATGGAGATTGCCCTCCCCAAGATGGGAGAGTTGTTGGTGATGATGATCATGATGATTCCCCCCTCTCGAAGGGAAGTTCCCCCGGCGGAATCGCTTTGCCGGAGGGCAAAAGTGCTCCTGCCCAAGTTCCGCCTCGAGACGGCGGCGCTCCATCCCGAAATTCCTATCCTCATTTTTTCCTAGGTCAAAATGACTTATATACCAGAAGATAGGCACCGGAGGTGGGCCGGGCTGAGCACAACCCACCAGGGCGCGCCTCACTGGTGTCTTGTGCTCACCAGGTGGCCCCCGTCCGGTGGTTATTTGCTCCACTTTTCTTATTTATTCCATAAAAAATCCTCGTGAAGTTTCAGCCCATTTGGAGTTGTGCAGAATAGTGTAACATCCTGGATTTCCGCCCTTTTCCTTTTCCTTTGATTTTCTTGGATTTCCTGATTTGATTTGCTTTTCCGTGGCTATGTGGTTCTGAAACTTGGGAAGATCGTGTCTTCCTAGGTTTATAGTGGCTTGTCACCCTCATCATCATCCCAAGATCATGTCATTTCCATCCTTGACCTAACCCAATATTCTTTTTATTGGGAATATTCCTTTTTCTATTAAAGGAATAACCCTTTAAACCCTAGGTTGTGAAGCAACCTATATTTCTATCACACCAAAAATTCCCAAATAATTCTCATAAATTGTTTGGGTCATATATTCCTCAAATATGTAAAAAAAACTTCCTTGGAATCATCAAAGATAATTCACAAATATTCCTTTTCTGATTCTGCCCTAAGTGGTGGGTTGAGAAGGAAGTGTCATTTCTCTTTGCTTATTTGATCCCAATATTTTTGGACATCTTTTCCTGTCCATATCATTGACCCATGCCAAAATTCAACTCAATTTGCCTAGTAAGTAGTACTAAGCAATTTTTCAAAGTTCCTGTCTAAGGGAACTGATTGTGAAGGAAGTACAAGCTAGGCATATCGAAATGAGTTGAAATTTTGCAAGGTCCTTCATATGATCAAATCATTACTGTCCACCAAATTTGAGCTCATGTAACTCATCTATGTGAGCCCAGCTCCAAATCTTGGTTTCTGGTCAGATTTTCAGTTTGTGAAGCAACTATATTTTATCTTGGCTCGAAATTTCCCAGGGCATTCTTCCATCCATATAAACTCCCTCCATCAAGTTTTGGCTCAATCCATTAAACCATTTGTCCTGTGCAATTTTTTTCCAAAATTCTCTCTAGGGAAATGCTATATGAAGCAAGTACCATTTTGGTTCACCCAAATGGCTTGAAACTTTTTGGGCATCTTCATATCTTCAAATCATTGGGCCATGCCCAATTTCAGCTCAACTTGCATCTTCATGTGAGTGCAACTTCATCATCCCTAATTCTGGTCATTATAGTGGTTTCTACATCAAGTACCATCTAAACTCCTCCCCTTCAGCTAATTTTTGGTAACCAACATCATCTTAGTGATTGATCACGATGTGCCAAAGATCTGAGTCCAACTCCTCTCCTGTGAACCACGGCAAGTTACAAACACCTTCCTGTTGATCTACTTTGGAGCTAGGTGCAAATCTCTTCTTTGCCCCTGTACACAATTCTTTCTTCAGTTGGACTAAGGGCACTAAGGTCCATCTACTGGACATGGTATGTCTGGCCAAAACGACATATTTGCTCCAGTGCGCGTGGTGATCACGCTGGTGTCATGCAAATTGCAAGCTCTGGCTCGGTCCGGCCGCTGTGCTCGTCCACTTCCTCCTCGTCTCGACCTCAAACATTGTCCAGGAGCTCCCCCGTGCTAGTCTGCGTCACCCTGTGCCTCTGCCTCGTCGTCATTCGCCTTAAATGCGCTGCTAGAGTTGTGCCCGTGCCGCTCCCAACCTCTGTCCACCATTAGTGCCCTGTTGAAGCTTGCCCGTGAAGCTCCAGAGCCCTCCCCGCGGCTATATATAGCGTGCTCGAGTCCTTCCGCAGCTCACAGCTCTCTCCCCCGCCCCATTTGGTCACCAGAGTCGTCCAATCTCGTTGTTCCTCCCTCGGACCACCGTGACCTCGCCGGTGTTCGTCTTGTTTCCGGTGAGCCTAGCCCTCCTCTCCTCGTTCCACCACCACCGACGTCTTCCTCTCCCTTTGGTTCACCTCCTCGCCCCACTCGTTCGTCGCTGGAGTGCCCTGGCCGCGCGTCCCAAGTCCGGCCACCGTCTCCACCTCTCGGCCTCTACCCCAACCGAGCCATCCGAGCTCTCCCTCTTCCTCCCAACCACGCCAGCAGCCTCACCGGAGTCCTGCGCACCCTCCCCCACCCTTCATTCATCGCCGGAGGATCGGAGCCCCTCGCCCCAAGCTCAACCGCCGTCGCCCGCTCCTCTCAGGTGTCCCTCACCGCGGCCACCCTAGCCTTCCACAGCGCCGTCCTTCGCTGGGAACGGACGCGGCTCGGCTCTGTCGTCTCGTCGGTGCCCTCAGTCGGGCGGGAGACGGCTGGAGCAGCCCGCCCCATCATCGGCATCGCCCCCGTCTCTGCTCCTCCTCTGCTTTGATCAAGCCAGAGAGAGGAGGAAGAAGACGAGGCCAGGTGGGCCCCGCATCGCCTCCCGACCCCACCTGTCATCCTCTACGCGTTGACCCAGCCACAGCCACATCACGTAAGTGGAGACGACTTTCAAGAAAATATGTTTCCTCTTTTCTAAAAGCGTATTTTGCTTCTACATCGGCTCAGAATATGTTTTCTAAGTCAGAAAGTGTATTTCCAATTTTGTGCTTCTGCCTTATCCACTTAGGGACTTGTTTGTGATGATATTTCTACAGATTAGTCCCTAATCTTCATCACCTCATAACTCCCCAACCGTAACTCCAATCGAGGTGAAACCAGTGCTCACTTCTTCGTCTCATTGAGCTCTATCTTTTGGTAACATTTTCACTAGGTGATCTCACAGTGAAAATTACCATTTTGTCCTTGCTTCAAATCAGCCCCCTTCGAGAAAGAACCGCCCGGCGTTTCATTCCACGGCTTCACCGCACTTCTTCCCGAAGTCCCCGTCACCCCCAGGCAAGCCACAACAACCACTTGCATGATAGTCATGCAGTAGCCATGGTTTTCAACTTGAATATTTAATAAATGTCTGGTTGTTTTGATATGGTCATTGTTGTTCCAATGATGCTTATGCATTTGTGCTCACTTTCATGCTATATTTTATGCACCTGGTTATCATTTATGAGTTGTTAGCATCTCTGCCATATGTCAGGTTTGATAGTAGTAGCAGTGTGTTCTTTCGGATGCATGTTTACAATCTGTTATCTAGTGTCGTAGCTATGCATGTTACTTTGCATCCAGTTGGTTATATGCTTACTTGGTAGTATTCTGGTTAAGTTTTTTCATGGTATTTATTTATGATGCTAGTAGTCATGATATGCTTGTGTGTAATGGTATGTTCGTCAGCTTGCCATGCTCATTTGGTTAATGTTTCATTATGGTTATGCTCGATGATTATGTTGCACTTCCATGCTTATGTTGATTCATGCTCATGCATTGTAGTTGCATCATGTTATTTTAATATGACTCAGCTCATTGCATTCAAGTTTAACCGGACTTAATTGAACTTGAACAACTGTTGGCTGAGTCATGGTGCCACCATATCGAGCTGACCAGTGCAACCACACTTGCCTTTATGGGAGGGTCCTAATTGGGTCTATTGGCGTGCCTCTCGCCAGTGCCTCCAATGAGGGAAGGTTATGGGCGCGCACTACCCTGATCAGGTAGGCGGACATAAAATTGTGTGCCCGTAGTTCTTAGGCGCCTTTTTGTCCCCGTTTGGGACCATTTATGTTTTTGCCACGAAGGTGGCCATTGATGCCTTTGGTAGGCACGGGGCCACCCAGGACTAAACCCTGAGGGGGTGTTGGTCCGAGTGGCCGGGAGAGTGTCATGGTCGTAGGACAGTTTTGTCTGAACATTGTTGGTCCACCCGAATGGGAGTGCGAGGCCATGGGTTCCGTGGTGTGGGTAAAGTGCGCTACTTCCGCAGAGTGTGTATTAAATCTATCGATAGCCGCGCCCGCGGATAAGGCCCAGTTCGTGTCGGTCACACTATGGGTCAACAGTAGTAGTAATAATAATAATAATAATAATAATAATAATAATAATAATAATAATAATAATAATAATAATAATAATAATAATAATGTGTTTAATAACAACCCTGGTTCGATGGTGAGAGAAGTTGGTTGATCTTTATGTGATCGCAAGAGGATCACCGCGGTATCAAGGATACCGAGTTGTTGGATATTTGTGGTGTTACGCGAGAATCATAGGTAAAGGTCAAGCTCCTTGTGGTCATGTAATGATTACTACGGTATTGTCATACCAAGCTAGATCGGATCCTGAGATGATCGTGTGTGTCCGTGATGGTAAGATGATGTATGTGATGGTTACGAGGTAATCCGAGCAGAGTAAGTTGGTGCATGATTATGTCATCATGTTGCATGTAGTATCGTCATGTTCGTATGTTCTTGTCATGCTAAAGTTGTATCATGTTCAGTTGTGCATGCCATATTATTCTGTTAGTATTATGCTCATGATTGATTTAACCTGCTAATGCCATGTTGTTGTTTGTCTTGACTGCTTTTGGTTATTGTGAGCTTGCAAGTACATTCAATGTACTGACCTGGCGTGTCATGCCAATTTGCAGGTCGTGCCTAGATTGCTTGCTTGTTTGTCGTGGTTCCTGTGTTCGCGAGCTAGGATAAACATTCCAGCCAGAGTCCTTGCGGATTGGAGTCCATCATCGCCGTTCGTTTTTCCGCTGCCCCAAATTGTTATGTTGCTTGCATAGAGCAACTATGGTTGGCGTAGTGTCGCCGTGCCGATGTTATTCATTGTAATATAGGAGACCTTGTATTCATATTCGTGTATTAATAGAAAGCTGGTTTGTTCTATGCTAAGTAGTGTCGTATTCCGGAAGACTTCACCTTGATCTCTGGGCTGGAATACGGGGCGTTCCGGTTTCTCCGAGCCGAGGTGCCACAAATAGGTGGCCTGACGTAGCTTTTCCAGGTCCAGATTTCCAGCTGTCGGAATTCTCCCTCTTTGTGTGAACCTTGCAAATTATGAGAGAAAAGGCATTAGAATTACTCCAAAAAGCATTATTATGCATAAAAACATTACAAATAACAGTAGGTAAACATGATGCAAAATGGACGTATCAACTCCCACAAGCTTAGACCTCGCATGTTGATGTCTGCTAGAACTACGTTAGTATTTCCCCAAAGAGGAAGGGATGATGCAGCGCAACGACGGTAGGTATTTCACTCAGTGATGAGACCAAGGTTATCGAACCAGTAGGAGAACCAAGCAACACTACGTAAACAACACCTGCACACAAATAACAAATACTCGCAACCCAACGTGTAAAAGGGGTTGTCAATCCCTTTCAGGTAACGACGCCAGAAATTGGCAAACGGACGTGCGAGAGTTGTAAATATTGATAGATCGAATGTCAAATAAAATAAAGTGCAGCAAGGTATTTTTGTATTTTTGGTTTAATAGATCTGAAATAAAAGCAAAGGAAAATAGATCGCAAAGGCAAATATAATAAAGAAGAGACCCGGTGGTCGTAGGACTCACTAGTGGCTTCTCTCAAGAAAATAGCAAACGGTGGGTGAACAAATTACTGTTGGACAATTGATAGAACTTCAAATAATCATGACGATGTCCCGGCAATGATCATTATATAGGCATCACGTCCAAGATTAGTAGACCGATTCCTACCTGCATCTACTACTATTACTACACACATCGACCGCTATCCAGCATGCATCTAGTGTATTAAGTTCATGGAGAAACGAAGTAATGCAATAAGAACGATGACATGGTGTAGACAAGATCTATTATGTAGAAATAGACCCCATCTTTTTATCCTTAATAGCAACGATACATACATGTTGGTTCCCTTCTGTCACTGGGATCAAGCACCGTAAGATCGAACCCATCACAAAACACCTCTTCCCATTGCAAGATAAATAGATCAAGTTGGCAAAAAACAAATATCGGAGAAGAAATACGATGCTATAAGCAATCATGCATATAAGAGATCAAAGAACACTCAAATAACTTTCATGGATAAAAAGATAGATCTGATCATAAACTCAAAGTTCATCTGATCCCAACAAACACACCGCAAAAAGAGCTACATCATATGGATCTCCAAGAGACCATTGTATTGAGAATCAAACGAGAGAGAGGAATCCATCTAGCTACTAACTACGGACTGATACATCTCCAACGTATCTATAATTTATAAAGTATTCATGCTGTTATATTATCATTCTTGGGTGTTTTACAATCATTTTATAGCAACTTTATATCATTTTTTGGGACTAACCTATTGACTCAGTGCCCAGTGCCAGTTGTTGTTTTTTGCTTGTTTCTTTACATCGCAGAAAATCAATATCAAATGGAGTCCAAACACCGCGAAACTTTTTGGAGAATTTTTATCGACCAGAACACCTAGGATGGGCCAGAGCAACACCTGGGGAGTGCCCCGAGGGGGGCACAACCCACCAGGGCGCGCCTGGGGGCCCAGGCGTGCCCAGGTGGGTTGTGCCCACCTCGGTGGCCTTCGGCACCCCCTCCTTACCCTATAAATTCCCAAAAATTTCAGAAACCCTCGGGGTTAACCTAGATCAAAAGTTCCGCCGCCGTAAGGCTCTGTAGCGACCGAAAACCAACCTAGAACCTTTCGGCACCCTGTCGGAGGGGGGTAATCATCTCCGGTGTCCATCTTCATCATCCCGGCGGCCACCACGATGAGGAGGGAGTAGTCCACACTCGGGGTTGAGGGTTTGTACCGGTAGCTATATGTTTAATCTCTCTCTCTCTCTCTGTCTCTCTCTTGTGTTCTTGAGATGTCACGATCTTGATTTATCGTGGGCTTTGTTAATAGTCAGATCATATGGTGTTTTCCCCTCTCTATCTTGTTGTGATGAATTGAGTTTTCCCTTTGAGATTTCATTGTTATCGGATTGAATACTTTAGTTGATTTGAGAACACTTGATATATGTCTTGCAATTGAATACTCATACTGGCAATGGGGTATCGTATCGATTCACTTGATATATGTTTTGGCACTCAACTTGCGGATCCGCGCGGTGATATTGGGGTAATTTATGCATAGGGGTTGATGCACGTTCTTGTCTTTGTTTCTCCGGTAGGAATCTTGGGGCACTCTTTGAAGTTCTTTGTGTTGGATTGAATATTATGAATATGAATTTGCTTTGGTGTTATTTTAGTACGAACTCTTGGTTAGATCAATCGGAAAGAATAGCTTCGTGTTATTTTAGTACGAACTCTAGGATAGATTGATCGGAAAGAATAGCCTTGAGGTGGTTTCGTACCCTACAAACAATTCCATCTTATGTTCTCTGCTAGATAGGAACTTTGGAGTGATTATTCATTGCATGTTGAGCGATGGTTATATGATCCAATTATATTAGCACTGTTGAGAGATTGCACTAGCGTAAGTACGGACCCTAGGCCTCACTTTCAAGCATTGCAATACCGTTTTTGTGCTCGTTTACTATTTGCTACCTTGTTGTTTTTGTTTATTCGGATTATAAAGATATATTCCTACCATCAATATTACACTTTTATCACCATCTCTTCACCGAACTAGTGAACCTATACAATTTTCCATTGTATTGGGTGTGTTGGGGACACAAGAGATTTCTTGTATTTGGTTGCGGGGTTGTTTGAGAGAGACCATATTCATCCTACACCACCCGGATTGATAAACCTTAGGTATTCCACTTGAGGAAAAATTGCTACTGTCCTACAAAACTCTGCGCTTGGAGGCCCAACACGAGTCTACAAGAATAAAGTTGCGTAGTAGACATCACGGACCCATAGGTCTACAAAGAACTACTCACGCATTATTGGAGAGGCACCAATGGAGATGATGAACCCCTCCGTGACGGTATCTAGATAAGATTTGGTGGTTCTGAAACTTGCGGCGGCTGGAACTGATTTTCGTCGACTCCCCTAGGGTTTCTGGAATATTGGGGTATTTATAGAGTAAAGAGGCAGTCCAGGGGCATCCGAGGTGGGCACAACCCACCAGGGCGCGCCTCCAAGCGCGTCCTGGTGGGTTGTGCTCCCCTCGGAGCACCCCGAGGCGCTTCTCCGGCCCATTGGATGTCTTCTGGTCCATAAAAAGTCCAGAAAAAGTTCCGCTTCGTTTGGACTCCGTTTGGTATTGATTTCCTTCAATGTAAAAACATGCAAAAATAGCAACTGGCACTTGGCACTATGTCAATAGGTTAGTACCAAAAAATGATATAAAATGACTATAAAATGATTATAAAACATCCAAGAATGATAATATAATAGCATGGAATAATAAAAAATTATAGATATGTTGGAGACGTATCACTTGTCCTCAAGCGAAAACCAAAATCGAAAAACATGTCCACATGCTTAGAGAGAGAGGTGTCGATAAAAACAAAATACGGACATAGAAGCATCATGTGAATTATTATAACAACAACAAACTTTAACATAAGACTTTTATCATAGAACTTTTATCATAGACTTCTCATGAACAAGTAACAATGCATCACACTATTGAAGTATAAAGCATAAACTCTATTGGAAACCAACAAACTATGTTCTCAGTCAACTTTGCAACTACAATTCATCATCTTTTCAGGAAGGGTCACGTATCGGAGCCTTTAGGCAAGTCCACATACTCAACCAACCTATAGTCTTCTATGATTGCTAACACTCAGCGCATACACATGAGCAAAACATTTCAACCGGAAATATAGGGGCTTATAGTTTTGCTTCCCAACATATTCACCTCAAGGGTGATGTCAACAATAATAACTCATGCTACCCATATTCAACTGGACATATGTGCCTAGATCTTTCCTCACCACATGATGCTTGCCAAAGGAGAAAAATGACAAGGAATAGAGAGAAAAACTTTGACTCTTGCATAAAAGTAAAAGATAGGCCCTTCGCAGAGGGAAGCGGAGGTTGCCATGCGCTTATTTGTTTGTGTGCTCAACCTCTTAGTGCAAAAGAACGTCACATTATATTGTCCCTTATGATATCAACCTTTATTATGCAGTCTGTCACTTTTATTCTTTGCTATCACAAGTTCGTACAACGCTCAATTTTCTCTTACACTAAATGATCTTACATTTTTAGAAGCAATTTTTATTGCCTTATTGCATCGATGACAACTTACTTGAGGGATCTTGCTCAATACCTAGGTAGGTATGGTGGGCTCTTGGAAATAAGATTTGGGTTTAAGGGTTTTTGAATGCACAAGTAGTATCTCTACTTAGTGCGCAATTTTTAGCTAGCAAAGATGGGGGGCAAGCACCACTTGTTGAAGGATCTATGAAAATATAACTTCTATGTGAATATGAACAAACATAAATCATTACATTGTATTCCTTGTCCAACGTCAACAATTTTGGCATATAATATTTTGATGGGGGCTCACAATCACAAGAGATTTCCAGGATAGTGTATTTATATGTGAATCTTCTCTTCCCTTATTAATTCTTTCATGAGTTGCATCATTGACCAATGCTATGTTTGTCAATCTCTAATAAAAATTCCTACTTATACTTTTCCTTATGTGGTGTCATTACCTACCATAAGATTAGCATACGATCTTTTTCATTTATTTACTTTCTTTTTATTGAAACATGAAATTAAAGAAAGCAAAAACTCAAACTAAAATTTATTATATATCTCCATGATTGCAAGATAGGTCGCTAAGCAAACTCTCAAAAAGAAAGGATCAGACTAAACTTTTATTCATCTAAAGCAAAAGATAACTATGGATCAAACTAAGATAAGTAAAGGCAAAAGACAGTGGGGGTGATACGATACCGAGGCACCTCCCCCAAGCTTGGCGGAAGCCAAGGGGAGTGCCCATACCCGATACTTAATTTTCTTTTGGTGATGAAGAAGAAGGTGGTGGTGCTGAAGTGGAGGGTTTGTCCTTCTTCCTCAGCTTACGCTTGAGGATGGAATTTTCCTCCTTCAATTCACTGATCTCCTACTCAAGCTACAGTACCTTTTTGCATAAATCCTGCTTATTTTCCTGCATAAGGTGGAAGGGTATAAACTGAACCTTAGGCCTCTTTGCTTTGTTGGGGAGGCTTGACTTCTTGAATTCCACATGTATGTCCCCAAGTTGAGGCAATGGGGCCTCGTCCTCGTCCGAGCTCGTCTCGTCCTTCTCCCTAGGATAATAGTCTTTCTTTTCCTCCGAAGTCCAGCCATAATACTCCACATCCCCATAACACTTGGGGTTTGCGATAAAATCAGCAACATAGCTCTCATCCTTAGAGTCTTGGGACGACATATTTTCAGAACTATCAGGAAAACAGCAAGAAAACAAAACAAAAGATTTCTCCGTGATACGGTGGTCAATAGGTTCGAGGGGTATATAAAGATTTTTTATCTTGGGAAACAAACAAACGGAAGAAAAATAGAGTACGGAAGGTACCCGAGGTAGGCACAACCCACTTTGCCAGGCACGCCCTGGTGTCTTGTGCCCACCAGGGTGACCTTCCTGGTAGTTTCTTATTTTCCTATTTTCTTTATTTTCCAAAACAGACAGAAAATAATTTTGTGGATTTTTCGAAGTCCGTTTACTTACCGTATCACGTACCTCTCTTTTTTTACGATTCTGGAGTGTTCCGGAAGGTCTCTTTTATGTGTTCTTCCGGTGTCATAGTTTGGATAATATTACTTTCAACATTAATGGGCATACTTGAGATATAATGTTTTATTCGTTGCCCATTAACAACCTTCGGGTTAGTACCTTCGGCATTATTTATTTTGATAGCTCTAGACCGATAAACCTCCTCGATAACTTAGGGTCCTTCCCATTTGGACAGGAGTTTTCCTGCAAAGAATCTGAAACGAGAGTTGTACAAAAGAACATATTCTCCAACTTTGAACTCACGCTTTTGGATTCTTTTATCATGCCATATTTTAACTTTTTCTTTAAATAACTTGGCATTTTCATAAGCTTGAGTTCTCCATTCATCTAATGAGCTAATATCAAATAACCTCTTTTCACTGGCAAGTTTAAAATCATAGTTGAGTTCTTTGATTGCCCAATAAGCTTTTATGTTCTAACTCAAGAGGCAAATGACAAGCTTTTCCATAAGCCATTTTATAAGGGGACATACCCATAGGATTTTTATATGTTGTTCTATAAGCCCAAAGTACATCATCTAATTTCTTAGACCAATTCTTCCGGGACCTATTGACAGTCTTTTGCAAATTTAATTTTATTTCTCTATTGAGTTCAACTTGACCACTCGACTGAGGATGATAGGGTGATGCAATTCTATGGTTGACATCATACTTAGCAAGCATTTTATGGAAAGCACCATGAATAAAGTGTGAACCACCATCAGTCATTAAATATCCAGGGACTCCAAACCTTGGGAAAATAACTTCCTTAAGCATTTTAATAGAGGTGTTGTGATCAGCACTACTAGTTAGAATAGCTTCTACCCACTTAGTAACATAATAAATAACAACCAAAATATGTGTATACCCATTAGAGGAACATAATCAATAACAACCAAAATATTTGTATACCCATTAGAGGAAGGAAAAGGTCCCATGTAATCAAAACTCCAAACATCAAATGGTTCAACAACAAAGTGAATAATTGATAGGCATTTCTTGACGCTTATCGATATTAACTATTGTTTGGCATTCATCACAAGATAAGACGAACTTACGAGGATCCTTGAAGAGAGTAGGCCAATAAAACCCAGATTGCAATACCTTGTGAGCGGTTCTGTCTCCCGCATGATGTCCTCCATAAGCTTCAGAGTGACATTTCCGTAGGATTTGTTCTTGTCCATGCTCATGTACACAATGTCTAATAATACCATATACTCCTTCTTTATAAAGATGTGGGTCATCCCAGAAGTAATGTCTTAAATCACTGAAGAATTTTCTTTTGTTGGTATGTAAAGCTAGGTGGTAGATATTTAGCAACAATGTAATTAGCATAGTCAGCATACCAAGGAGTGTTATGAGAAACATTTATTGCAGCTAACTGCTTATCAGGAAAACTATCATCAATAGGTAGTGGGTCATCAAGCACATTTTCAAGCCTAGACAAGTTATCAGCTACGGGGTTCTCTGCTCCCTTTCTATCAGTGATATGCAAATCAAATTCTTGTAGCAAGAGAACCCATCGAATAAGCCTAGGTTTAGCATCTTTCTTTTCCATAAGATATTTTATAGAAGCATGATCAGTGTGAACAATAACTTTAGAATCAACAATGTAAGATCTGAATTTATCACAAGCAAACACCACTGCTAGAAATTCTTTTTCAGCAGTAGCATAATTTCGTTGAGCACTGTCTAGAGTTTTACTAGCATAATGAATAACATTTAGTTTCTTATCAACTCTTTGTCCTAGAACAGCACCAACAACATAATCACTAGCATCACACATAATTTCAAAAGGCAAGTTCCAATCAGGTGGTTGAACAATAGGTGCGGAAATTAAGGCTTTCTTGAGTGTTTCAAACGCTTCTAAACAATCATCATCAAAAACAAAAGGAACATCCTTTTGCAAAAGATTTGTAAGGGGCCTAGAATTTTTTAGTAAAGTCTTTGATAAATCTCCTATAGAAACCAGCATGACCTAAGAAACTACGAATACCTTTGATATCTTTAGGGCATGGAATTTTCTCAATTGCATCAACCTTTGCTTTGTCCACTTCAATACCTCTTTCAGAATTTTTATGGCCCAAAACAATACCTTCATTAACCATAAAGTGGCACTTCTCCCAATTCAAGACAAGATTTGTTTGCTCGCATCTCTGCAAAACTCGATCAAGAATGCTTAAAGAATCATCAAAAGACTTCCCATAAATGGAAAAGTCATCCATGAAAACCTCAACAATCTTTTCACAAAAGTCAGAGGATATAGTAGTCATACATCTTTGAAAGGTAGCAGGTGCATTGCATAAACCAAAAGGCATACATCTATAAGCATAAGTTCCAAAGGGACAAGTGAAAGTGGTCTTTTCCTGGTCAGGTTGAGAAACATGTATTTGTGAAAAACCAAAATATCCATCAAGGAAGCAAAAATGTGTGTTCTTAGATAATATTTCTAGCATTTGATTAATAAAAGGCAGAGGGTAATGATCTTTTCTAGTTGCTTTCTTTAATTTTCTAAAATCAATTACCATTCTATAACGTGTAACAATTCTCTATGGAATAAGTTTATGCTTATCATTAGGAACAACAGTAATACCCCCTTTCTTAGGGACACAATGAACAGGACTTACCCATATACTATCAGCTATAGGATAGATTATACCTTCTTCCAGAAGTTTTAATATTTCCGTTCTTACCACTTCTTTCATCTTCAGATTTAACCGACATTGGTGATTAACAACGGGTTTAGCATCAGGTCCATATTAATCTTGTGCTGACATAGAGTGGTACTAATGCCCTTTAAATCATTAAGAGTATATCCTATAGCAGCTCGGTGCTTCCTTAGAACTTCCAATAATCTTTCTTCTTCATGTTCTGAAAGGTTAGCACTATTAAATAACAAGATATATCTTCTTCTCATCAAGATAAGCATATTTCAAAGTGTCTGGCAATTGTTTTAATTCAAACATAGGATCACCTTTAGGTGGAGGAGGACCTCCTAGAGTTTCAATAAACAAATTGTGTTTAAGCATAGGACATTGTTCAAAGAAAATCTTATCTATTTCATTTCTTTCATGCATATGTGAATCATTTTCATGGTCTAGCAGATATTGTTCTAGAGGATCAGTAGGAGGCACAGCAATAGAAGCAAGACCAATTATTTCATCCTTACTAGGCAATTCTTTTTTATGAGGTTTTCTACTAAACTCGGAAAAATTAAAATCATGAGACTCATCACCAAAGCTAACACCGGCAGTTTGTTTCTCACAATCTATTTTAGCATTAATTGTGTTTAAGAAAGGTCTACCAAAGATAATGGGACAAAAGTCATCTTGTGGGGAACCAAGAACAAGAAAATCAGTAGGGTATTTTATTTTCCCACACAAGACTTCAACATCTCTAACAATCCCAATTGGTGAAATGGTGTCTCTATTAGCAAGTTTAATAGTAACATCTATGTCTTCTATTTCAGCGGGTGCTATGTCATTCATAATTTCTTGATATAAGGTAAAGGGAATAACACTCATGCTAGCACCTATGTCGCATAAACCATGATAACAGTGATCTCCTATTTTAACTGAGACAATGGGCATGCCAATAACAAGTCTATGTTTATCCTTTTTATCGATTTTGGCAATTCTAGCAGCTTCTTCATAGAAGTAAATAGCATGCCCATCTATATTTTCTTCCAGGAGATCCTTAACCATAGCAACACTAGGTTCTACTTTGATTTGTTCATGAGGTTTAGGTGTTCTAGTATAACTTTTGTTGACCACAGTTGAAACTTTAGCATGTTCCTTGATCCTAACAGGGAAAGGTGGTTTCTCAATATAAGCAGTAGGAACAAATGGATCAACATTATAAATAATAGTTTCCTCTTTAGGTAGTATTGGTTCTTTAATTTCTTCATTAATAGGTGGGCTATATTCAAACCACTTCTCCTTAGGGAGATCAACATGAGTAGCAAATGTTGGGGAACGCAGTAATTTCAAAAATATTCCTACGCACAGGCAAGATCATGGTGAAGCATAGCAACAAGAGGGGAGAGTATCGTCCACGTACCCTCGTAGACTATAAGTGGAAGCGTTATGAGAACGCGGTTGATGTAGTCGTACGTCTTCATGATCTGATCGATCCAAGTACCGAATGCACGACACCTCCGAGTTAAGCACACGTTCAGCTCGATGACGTCCCACGAACTCCGATCCAGCAGAGCTTTGAGGGAGAGTTCCATCAGCATGACGACGTGATGAACGTGATGATGTTGCTACCGACGCAGGGCTTCGCCTAAGCACTGCTACGATATGATCGAGGTGGATTATGGTGGAGGGGGGCACCGCACACGGCTTGGAACAATCAACTTATGTCTATGGGGTGCCCCCTGTCCACGTATATAAAGGAGGGAGGAGGAGGAGGCCGGCCCTAGAGGGGGCGCGCCAAGTGTGGGGAGTCCTACTAGGACTCCCAAGTCCTAGTAGGATTCCCCGTTTCCTTTCCGAATTAGGAGAGAAGAAAGAAGGAAAGAGAGAGGGAGTAGGAAAGGGCGAGGGGGCGCCGCCCCTTTCCCTAGTCCAATTCGGACCCATGGGGCGCGCGCGCCTCCTTCCCTTTGTCCTGCCTCCTCTATTCCCGTATGGCCCAATAAGGCCCAATACTTCTCCCGACGAATTCCCGTAACTCTCCCGTACTCTGAAAAATACCCGAATCACTCGGAACCTTTCTGATGTCCGAATATAGCCTTCCAATATATCGATCTTTATGTCTCGACCATTTCGAGACTCCTCGTCATGTCCCCGGTCTCATTCGGGACCCCGAACAAACTTCGGTCATCAGATCACATAACTCATAATACAAATCATCACAGAACATTAAGCGTGCGGACCCTACGGGTTCGAGAACTATGTAGACATGACCGAGACTCATCTCCGGTCAATAACCAATAGTGGAACCTGGATGCTCATATTGGTTCCTACATATTCTACGAAGATCTTTATCGGTCAAACCGCATAACGACATACGTTGTTCCCTTTGTCATCGGTATGTTACTTGCCCGAGATTCGATCGTTGGTATCTCAATACCTAGTTCAATCTCGTTACCGTCAAGTCTCTTTACTCGTTCCGTAATACATCATCCCGCAACTAACTCATTAGTTGCATTGCTTACCAGGCTTATAGTGATGTGCATTACCGAGAGGGCCCAGAGATACCTCTCCGACAATCGGAGTGACAAATCCTAATCTTGATCTATGCCAACTCAACAAGTACCATCGGAGACACCTGTAGAGCACCTTTATAATCACCCAGTTACGTTCTGACGTTTGGTAGCACACAAAGTGTTCCTCCAGTACTCGTGAGTTGCATAATCTCATAGTCATAGGAACATGTATAAGTCATGAAGAAAGCAATAGCAACAAACTAAACGATCATCGTGCTAAGCTAACGGATGGGTCAAGTCAATCACATCATTATCTAATGATGTGATCCCACTTATCAAATGAGAACTCTTTGTCCATGGCTAGGAAACTTAACCATCTTTGATTAACAAGCTAGTCAAGTAGAGGCATACTAGTGACACTATATTTGTCTATGTATTCACACATGTACTAAGTTTCCGGCTAATACAATTCTAGCATGAATAATAAACATTTATCAGGATATAAGGAAATATGAGTAACCACTTTATTATTGCCTCTATGGCATATTTCCTTGAGTCTCCCACTTACACTAGAGTCAGTAATCTAGTTCACATCGTCATGTGATTTAACACCAATAGTTCACATCTTTATGTGATTAGTTCACATCTCCATGTGACTAACACCCAAAGGGTTTACTAGAGTCAATAATCTAGTTCACATCGCTATGTGATTAACACCCAAAGAGTGATCATGTTTTGCTTGTGAGAGAAATTTAGTCAACGGGTCTGCCACATTTAGAGACGTATGTATTTTGCAAATTTTCTATGTCTACAATGCTTTGCACGGAGCTACTCTAGCGAATTGCTCCCACTTTCAATATGTATCTAGATCGAGACTTAGAGTCATCCAGATCGGTGTCAAAGCTTGCATCAACGTAACTCTTTGCGACGAACTCTTTGTCACTTCCATAACCGAGAAACATTTCCTTATTCCACTAAGGATACTTTTGACAGTTGTCTGGTGATCCACTCCTGGATCACTGTTGTACCCTCTTGCCAAACTTATGGTGAGGTATACAATAGGTCTGGTACACAGCATAACATACTTTATAGAACCTATGACTGAGGCATAGGGAATGACTTTTCATTCTCTTTCTATTTTCTGTTGTGGTCGGGCTTTGAGTCTTTACTCAACTTCACACCTTGCAACACAGGCAAGAACTCCTTCTTTGACTGTTCCATTTTGAACTACTTCAAAATCTTATCAAGGTATGTACTCATTGAAAATATATCAAGTGTCTTGATCTATCTCTATAGATCTTGATGCTCAATATGTAAGTAGCTTCACTGAGGTCTTTCTTTGAAAAACTCCTTTCAAACACTCCTTTACGCTTTCCAGAAAATTCTACATTATTTTCGATCAACAATATGTCAATCATACTTATCAGAAATGGTGTAGTGCTCCCACTCACTTTCTTGTAAATACAGGCTTCACCGCAAGTCTGTATAAAATCATATGCTTTGATCACTTTATCAAAGCATATATTCCAACTCCAAGATGCTTGCACCAGTCCATAGATGGATCGCTGGAGCTTGCTCACTTTGTTAGTACCTTTAGGATCGACAAAACCTTCTGGTTGCATCATATATAACTATACTTTAAGAAATCCATTAAGGAATGCAGTTTTGACATCCATTTGCCAGATTTCATAAAATGCGGCAACTACTAACCTTGAACTTGTCGAAAACATTTTGCGACAATTCGAGCTTTATAGATAGTAACACTACTATCAGCGTCTGTCTTCCTCTTGAAGATCCATTTATTCTCAACGACTCACCGATCATCGAGCAAGTCAATCAAAGTCCATACTTTGTTCTCATACATGGATCCCATCTCAGATTTCATGGACTCAAGCCATTTTGCGGAATCTGGGCTCATCATCGCTTCCTCATAGTTCGTAGGTTCATCATGGTCTAGTACCATGACTTCCAGAACAAGATTACCGTACCACTCTGGTGCGGACTATACTCTAGTTGACCTATGAGGTTTGGTAGTAACTTGATCTGAAGTTTCATGATCATCATCATTAGCTTCCTCACTAATTGGTGTAGGAATCACAGAAACAGATTTCTGTGATGAACTAATTTCCAATAAGGGAGTAGGTACAGTTACCCCATCAAGTTCTACTTTCCTCCCACTCACTTCTTTCGAGAGAAACTCCTTCTCTAGAAAGGATCCATTCTCAGCAAAAAATATCTTGCCTTCGGATCTGTGATAGAAGGTGTACCCAACAGTCTCCTTTGGGTATCCTATGAAGACACATTTCTCCGATTTGGGTTCGAGCTTATCGGTTTGAAACTTTTTCTCATAAGCATCGCAACCCCAAACTTTAAGAAACGACAGCTTAGGTTTCTTGCCAAACCATAGTTCATACGGTGTCGTCTCAACGGATTTAGATGGTGCCCTATTTAACGTGAGCGCAGCTGTCTCTAATGCATAACCCCAAAACGATAGTGGTAAATCGGTAAGAGACATCATAGATCGCACCATATCCAATAAAGTACGGTTATGACGTTCGGACACAGCATTACGCGGTGGTGTTTCAGGTGGCGTGAGTTGCGAAACTATTCCGCATTGTTTCAAATGAAGACCAAACTCATAACTCAAATATTCTCCTCCACAATCAGATCACAAAAACTTTATTTTCTTGTTACGATGATTTTCCACTTCACTCTGAAATTCTTTGAACTTTTCAAATGTTTCAGACTTATGTTTCATCAAGTAGATATACCCATATCAGCTCAAATCATCTGTGAAGGTCAGAAAATAACGATACCAGCCGCGAGCCTCAACACTCATCGGATTGCATACATCAGTATGTATTATTTCCAATAAGTCAGTTGCTTCCTCCATTGTTCCGGAGAACGGAGTTTTGGTCATCTTTCCCGCGAGGCATGGTTCGCAAGCATCAAATGATTCATAATGAAGTGATTCCAAAAGCCCATCAGCATGGAGTTTCTTCATGCGCTTTACACCAATATGACCTAAACGGCAGTGCCACAAATAAGTTGCACTATCATTATTAATTTTGCATCTTTTGGCTTCAATATATGAATATATGTATCACTACGATCGAGATTCAATAAACCATTCACCTTGGGTGTATGACCATTGAAGGTTTTATTCATATAAACAGAACAACAATTATTCTCTGACTTTAAATGAATAACCGTATTGCAATAAACATGATCAAAACATATTCATGCTTAATGCAAACACCAAATAACATTTATTTAGGATCAACACTAATCCCGAAAGTATAGGGAGTGTGCGATGATGATCATATCAATCTTGGAACCACTTCCAACACACATCGTCACTTCACCCTTAACTAGTCTCTGTTCATTCTGCAACTCATGTTTCGAGTTACTAATCTTTAGCAACCGAACTAGTATCGAATACTGAGGGGTTGCTATAAACACTAGTAAAGTACACATCAATAACATGTATATCAAATATACCTTTGTTCGCTTTGCCATCCTTCTTATCTGCCAAATACTTGGGGCAGTTCTGCTTTCAGTGACCAGTCCCTTTGCAGTAGAAGCACTTAGTCTCAGGTTTAGGTCTAGACTTGGGCTTCTTCACTAGAGCAGCAACTTGCTTGTCGTTATTCTTGAAGTTCCCCTTCTTCCCTTTGCCCTTTTCTTGAAACTAGTGGTCTTGTCAACCATCAACACTTGATGTTTTTCTTGATTTCTACCTTCGTTGATTTCAGCATCACGAAGAGCTTGGGAATCGTTTCCGTTATCCCTTGCATATTATAGTTCATCATGAAGTTCTAGTAACTTGGTGATAGTGACTAGAGAACTCTGTCAATCACTATCTTATCTGGAAGATTAACTCCCACTTGATTTAAGTGATTGTAGTACTCAGACATTCTGAGCACATGCTCACTGGTTGAGCTATTCTCCTCCATCTTGTAGGCAAAACACTTTGTCAGAGGTCTCATACCTCTCGACTCGGGCATGAGTCTGAAATATAAATTTCAGCTCTTGGAACATCTTATATGTTGTGGCGTTCAAAACGTTTTTGAAGTCCCATTTTTAAGCCATAAAGCATGGTGCACTAAACTATCAAGTAGTCATTATACTGAGCTTTGCCAAACGTTCAGAACATCTACATCTGCTCCTATAATAGGTATGTCACCTAGCGGTGCATTAAGGACATAATTCTTCTATGCAGCAATGAGGATAATCCTCAGATCACGGATCCAATGCGCATCATTGCTACTATTATCTTTCAACATAGTTTTCTCTAGGAACATATCATAAGTAAAATGGGGAGCTACATCGCGAGCTATTGATCTACAACATAGTTAAGCAAAATACTATCAGGTACTAAGTTCATGATAAATTAAAGTTCAATTAATCATATTACTTAAGAACTCCGACTTAGATAGACATCGCTCTAGTCATCTAAATGATCACGTGATCCAAATCAACTAAACCATGTCTGATCATCACGTGAGATGGAGTAGTTTTCAATGGTGAACATCACTATGTTGATCATATCTACTATATGATTCACGCTCGACCTTTCGGTCTCCAGTGTTCCGAGGCCATATCTGCATATGCTAGGCTCGTCAAGTTTAACCTGAGTATTCTGCATGTGCAAAACTGGCTTGCACCCGTTGTATGTGAACGTAGAGCTTATCACACCCGATCATCACGTGGTGTCTCGGCATGATGAACTATCGCAATGGTGCATACTCAGGGAGAACACTTATACCTTGAAATTTAGTGAGAGATCATCTTATAATGCTACCACCGAACTAAGCAAAATAAGATGCATAAAGGATAAACATCACATGCAATCAAAATATGTGACATGATATGGCCATGATCATCTTGCGCCTTTGATCTCCATCTCCAAAGTACCGTCATGATCTCTATCGTCACTGGCATGAAACCATGATCTCCATCATCTTGATCTCTATCAACGTGTCATCACATGGTCGTCTCACCAACTATTTCTCTTGCAACTATTGCTATCGCATAGCGATAAAGTAAAGCAATTATTTGGCACTTGCATCTTATGCAACAAAGAGACAACCATAAGGCTTTTGCCAGTTGCAGATAACTTCAACAAAACATGATCATCTCATACCACAACTTATATCTCATCACGTCTTGACCATATCACATCACAACAAGCCCTGTAAAAACAAGTTAGACGTCCTCTACTTTGTTGTTGCAAGTTTTACGTGGCTACTACGGGCTGAGCAAGAACCGTTCTTACCTGCGCATCAAAAACCACAACACGGTATAGTGATTGCTTTTTGATCTTCAGAAAGAACCATGTTCATTGAATCTGATTCAACTAAAGTTGGAGAAATAGACACCCACTAGCCACATGTGTGTGAAGCACGTCGGTAGAACCAGTCTCACGTAAGAGTACGCGTAATGTCGGTCTGGGCCGCTTCATCCAGCAATGCCGCCGAATCAAGAATCAACTAGTGATGGAAAGTAATATGTATATACCAACGCCCACAACTCCTTTGTGTTCTAGTCGTGCATATAACATCTACGCATAAACCTGGCTCTGATACCGCTGTTGGGGAACGCGGTAATTTCAAAAAAAATCCTACGCACACGCAAGATCACGGTGATGCATAGCAACGAGAGGGGAGAGTATCGTCCATGTACCCTCGTAGACCGTAAGCGGAAGCGTTATGAGAACGCGGTTGATGTAGTCGTACGTCTTCACGATCCGACCGATCCAAGTACCGAACGCACGGCACCTCCGAGTTCAACACGCGTTTAGCTCGATGATGTCCTACGAACTCTGATCTAGCAGAGCTTCGAGGGAGAGTTCCGTCAGCACGACGGCGTGATGATGGTGATGATGTTGCTACCGATGCAGGGCTTCGCCTAAGCACTTCTACGATATGATCGAGGTGGATTATGGTGGAGGAGGGCACCGCACACGGCTTGGAACAATCAACTTGTGTCTATGGGGTGCCCCTGGCCACATATATAAAGGACGGACGAGGAGGAGGCCGGCCCTAGAGGGGGGGCGCCCAGTGTGGGGAGTCCTACTAGGACCCCCGAGTCCTAGTAGGATTCCCCTTTTCCTTTCCGGAGTAGGAGAGAAGAAAGAAGGAAAGAGAGAGGGAGTAGGAAAGGGCAAGGGGGGTGCCGCCCCCTTTCCCCTAGTCCAATTTGAACCCATGGGGGGCGCGCACCTCCTTCCCTTTGGCCTGCCTCCTCTATTCCCGTATGGCCCAATAAGGCCCAATACTTCTCCCAGCGAATTCCCGTAACTCTCCGGTACTCCGAAAAATACCCGGATCACTCGGAACCTTTCCGATGTCCGAATATAGCCTTCCAATATTTCGATGTTTATGTCTCGACCATTTCGAGACTCCTCGTCATGTCCCCAATCTCATCCGGGACTCCGAACAAACTTCGGTCATCAAATCACATAACTCACAATACAAATCGTCACAGAACGTTAAGCGTATGGACCCTACGGGTTCGAGAACTATGTAGACATGACCGAGACTCATCTCCAGTCAATAACCAATAGCGGAACCTAGATGATCATATTGGTTCCTACATATTCTACGAAGATCTTTATCGGTCAAACTACATAACAACATACGTTGTTCCCTTTGTCATCGGTATGTTACTTGCCCGAGATTCGATCGTCGGTATCTCAATACCTAGTTCAATCTCGTTACCGGCAAGTCTCTTTACTCGTTCCATAATACATCATCCCGCAACTAACTCATTAGTTGCATTGCTTGCAAGGCTTATAGTGATGTGCATTACCGAGAGGGCCCAGAGATACCTCTCCGACAATTGGAGTGACAAATCCTAATCTTGATCTATGCCAACTCAACAAGTACCATCGGAGACACCTGTAGAGCACCTCTATAATCACCCATTTACGTTGTGACGTTTGGTAGCACACAAAGTGTTCCTCCGGTACTCGGGAGTTGCATAATCTCATAGTCATAGGAACATGTATAAGTCATGAAGAAAGCAATAACAACAAACTAGACGATCATCGTGCTAAGCTAACGGATGGGTCAAGTCAATCACATCATTCTCTAATGATGTGATCTCGCTTATCAAATGACAACTCTTTGTCCATGGCTAGGAAACTTAACATCTTTGATTAACGAGCTATTCAAGTAGACGCATACTAGTGACACTCTGTTTGTCTATGTATGCACACATGTACTAAGTTTCCGGTTAATACAATTCTAGCATGAGTAATAAACATTTATCATGATATAAGGAAATATGAATAACCACTTTATTATTGACTCTAGGGCATATTTCCTTCAGCAAATGATTCACAAAAGGAGGCTACTATCTCAGAGTCAAGTCTATATTTAGTGAACTTTTGAAAAGCATCGGTATTCATAAAAGATTTAACACAATTAAACTTGAGCTTACCTGACTGTTTACCTTCGTCGAGTTCCCAATCTTCAGAGTTGCATTTAATTCTTTCCAAAAGATCCCTCCGGAATTCAATAGTCTTCTTCATAAAGAACCAGCACAAGAAGTATCAAGCATGGATCGATCATTATGAGAAAGCCGAGCATAACAATTCTAGATAATAATTTCTCTTGAGAGCAAATGATTGGGGCATGAATATAAAATTGACTTAAGCCTCCCCCAAGATAGAGCGATACTTTCTCCTTCACGAGGCAAAAAATTATATATATAATTCTGATCACGATGAACTAGATGCATGTGATATTTTTTTTGGTGAAACTCCTATCTCAATCGATTCCAATTCCAAGATCCAATATCATCGCATAGCCTATACCATGCCAATGCTTTTCCCTTCAAAGATAAAGGGAAAACCTTCTTCTTAACTTCATCTCCGAGTAAACCTGCAAGCTTAAACAATCCACAAATATTTTCCACATATATCAAGTGCATATCAGGATGTTTGGTTCCATCACCTGCATAAGGATTAGATAGCAGTTGTTCTATCATACCCGAAGGAATTTCATATTCAATATTTTTAGTAGGTGCAGTAGGTTGAGGGGTAACTAATTGTGGTTCCGGTCGAGGTGAAGATACCTCGAACAAACCCCTCAAAGGATTTTTTTCCATAGTAACAAGTGACAATAAATTTTAGCACGTAGTAATAATTTTTCCTTACCAATTTCCACTTGTCAAGAGCTCTTCACTCCCCGGTAACGGCGCTAGAAAATAGCCTTGATAACCCACAAGTATAGGGGATCAATTGTAGCCTTTTCGATAAGTAAGAGTGTCGAACCCAACGAGGAGCAGAAGGAAATGATAAGTGGTTCTCAGCAAGGTAATGCCTGCAAGTGCTGAAATTGTAAGTAAAAGAGTAGTTTGATAGCAAGATAATTTGTAACGAGCAAGTAACGATAATAGTAACAAAAGTGCAGCAAGATAGCCCAATCCTTTGAGGCAAATGACAGGTCAAAATGGTCTCTTATAATAAGCAAAGCGTTCTTGAGGGTACACGGGAATTTCATCTAGTCACTTTCATCATGTTGATTTGATTTGTGTTTGCTACTTTGATAATTTGATATGTGGGTGTACCGGTGCTTAGGTGATGTTCTTACTTTAACAAACCTCCTACTTATTATTAACCCCCTCGCAAGCATCCGCAACTATGAGAAAAGTATTAAGAATAAATTCTAACCATAGCATTAAACTTTTGGATCCAATCGGTCCCTTATAGAATAGCGCATAAACTAGGGTTTAAGCTTTTGTCACTCTCGCAACCCATCATCTAATTACTACTCCACAATGCATTCCCTTAGGCCCAAATATGGTGAAGGGTCATGTAGTCGATGTTCACATGACACCACTAAGGGAATCACAACATACATACTATCAAAATATCGAACACATATCAACGTCACATGATTACTTGCAACATGATTTCTCCCGTGACCTCAAGAACAAAAGTAACTACTCACAAATGATAATCATGCTCAAGATCAGAGGGGTATTAAATAGCATAATGGATATGAACATATAATCTTCCACCAAATAAACCATATAGTAATCAATTACAAGATGTAATCAACACTACTATCACCCACAAGCACCAATCTATTGTTCCGGTACACAGATTGAACACAAGAGATGAACCGGGGTTTGAGAGGACATGGTGTTGTTGAAGATGTTGATGGAGATTGCCCTCCCCAAGATGGGAGAGTTGTTGGTGATGATGATGACGATGATTTCCCCCTCCGAGAGGGAAGTTCCCCCTGCGGAATCGCTCTGCCGGAGGGCAAAAGTGCTCCTGCCCAAGTTCCGCCTCGAGACGGCTGTGCTCCGTCCCGAAAGTCCTCTCCTCATTTTTTCTAGATCAAAATGACTTATATACTAGAAGATGGGCACCGGAGGTGGGCCGGGCTAAGCACAATCCACCAGGGCGTGCCTGGGGGGCAGGTGCGCCCTGGTGTCTTGTGCTCACCAGGTGGCCCCCCTCCGGTGGTTATTTGCTCTAGTATATCTTATTTATTCCATAACAAATCCTCGTGAAGTTTCAACCCATTTGGAGTTGTGTAGAATAGGTGGTCTGACGTAGCTTTTCCAGGTCCAGATTTCCAACCGCCGGAATTCTCCCACTTTGTGTGAACCTTGCAAATTATGAGAGAAAAGGCATTAGAATTACTCCAAAAAGCATTATTATGCAAAAAAACATTATAAATAATAGTAGGTAAACATGATGCAAAATGGACGTATCACCTTCTCCGGGCCATCCTTCGCATTTCCGTCCGGTGGAATCGATCCTCACCCTTCCTCTTGCCATGGATGCTGGTATTGCCCTGGTTCTTCTCTTCGTTGCTTCTAGTTTTTCAGGTCTAGGCTTTTGGGCATTAGTCTTAGCATTAGTCGATTTTTGGCCAAATCGAGGCTTTAGTAGGATGTTGAAGGCTACTAGACTAGTTGGATTGAAGTTTGGTAGGAGTATTTTTGAATTTGGCACCCCCGATAGTACCGGATTTGGCCACGGCAGTAGTCAAACTGCCGTCCTCCGCCCCGGGTGGTACTACCACTCCACTAGAGCGGTACTACCGTTGAGAGAGATAGGCATTACTACTGCTGCCTGGTAGCGGTACTGCCGCTGGGATGCCAACTTCCATCATTCGCATGCCACACTTTGATCCTTGTTGCTTTTTCTGCTGGCTTATGCTCGTTTTGTTGGTTTTCCTTGCCGATGTGTGTGTGGTTCCACGTGATGGCCCTTCGAAGCATCATGTCTGTTGTGTCAACCCCGAGTGTCATGGAGGATCAAAGCGCTATCGCACTCCTAAGACAACGGCTGCTTCTTCAAGTGCCCCTCCATCTCAACCCAAGCCGCTGATACGTCTCCAACGTATCTACAATTTATGAAGTATTCATGCTATTATTTTATCATTCTTGGGTGTTCTACAATCATTTTATAGCAACTTTATATCATTTTTAGGGACTAACCTATTGACCTAGTGCCCAGTGCCAGTTGCTATTTTTTGCTTGTTTTTTACATCATAGAAAATCAATATTAAATGGAGTCCAAACACCGCAAAACTTTTTATGGATTTTTTATGGACCGAAAGGAACCCAATGGGCCAGAGCTGCACCTGGGGGTGCCCCGAGGGGGGCACAACCCACCAGGGCGCGCCAGGGTGGCGCGCCCAGGTGGGTTCTGCCCACCTCGGTGGCCTCCCGCACCCCCTCTTTGCACTATAAATTCCCAAATATTCCGAAACCCTTTGGGGTTAACCTAGATCAGAAGTTCCGCTGCCGCAGGGCTCCGTAGCCACCGAAATCCAATCTAGACCCGTTCTGGCACCCTGTCGGAGGGGGGAATCATCTTCGGTGGCCATCTTCATCATCCCGCCGGCCACCATGATGAGGAGGGAGTAGTCCACCCTCGGGGCTGAGGGTTTGTACCAGTAGCTATGTGATTTATCTCTCTCTCTCTCTCGTGATCTATATCATGGGCTTTGTTAATATAGTCGGATCATATGATGTTTCTCCCCTCTATACTCTTGTTGTGATGAATTGAATCTTTACCCTTTGAAGTTTTGTCATGTCGGATTGAATATTCAGTGATGAGAACACATGATATATGTCTTGTGGTATGAATACTTGAGGTGACAATTGGGGTATCTTATTGATTCACTTGATATATGTTATGGCATTCCACTCGCGGATTCCAGCGGTGATATTGGGGTAATCTATGCATAGGGGTTGATGCACGTTTTTCTCTGACGGAAACTTCGGGGTCTCTTTGTAGTTCTTTGTGTGGATTGAGTATTATGAATATGAATATGCTTTGGTGTTACTCTAGTATGAACTCTAGGATAGATCGAATGGAAACAATAGCTTTGTGTTATTTTAGTACGAACTCTTGAATAGATCAACCGGAAAGAATAGCTTTGAGGTGGCTTCACACCCTACAAACAATTCCTACCTTTTGTTCTCCGCTAATAGGAACTCGGGAGTAATTCTTTGCTATACTTTGAGGGATAATCATATGATCCAACTATGTTATCACTGTTGAGAGATTGCACTAGCGAAAGTACGGACCCTAGGACTTGTTTTTAAGCATTGAAATACCATTTTTGTGCATGTTTACTATTTGCTACCTTGCTGTTTTTATTTATTCAGATTACATAAATATATTTCTACCATCAATATTACACTTTTATCACCATCTCTTCACCGAACTAGTGGACCTATACAATTTGCCATTGTATTAGGTGTGTTGGGACACAAGAGATTTCTTGTATTTGGTTGCAGGGTCGTTTGAGAGAGACCATCTTCATCCTACACCTCTCACGGATTGATAAACCTTAGGTCATCCACTTGAGGGAAAATTGCTACTGTCCTACAGAACTCTACGCTTGGAGGCCCAACACGTGTCTACAAGAATAAAGTTGCGTAGTAGAAATCAAGCTCTTTTTTGGCGCCATTGCCGAGGAGGTGAGTGCTTGAAGGTATATCTTTAGATCTTGCAATTGAATCTTTTAGTTTCTTGTTTTATCACTAGTTTGGTTAAAAAAGAAAACTACAAAAAATGGAATTGAGGTTGCATCATATTATTGATCATCTTTATAATATATTTCTTGAAAATGATGGTTCAGAAAATTGTGCTCAATTGTTAGAAGAAGAATTCAATAAAATGTTTGGCACAAAATATTTGAATGATGAGCATGATTGCAATGTTGTTAGTATGAATTCTTTGAATATCCATGATGCTAATGATATGCAAAGCTACAAGCTTGGGGATGCTATGTTTGATGAAGATGATATTTTTTTGTCCCCCAAGTTTTGATGTGCAAATTTATTATGATGAAAGCATGCCTCCTATTTATGATGATTATATTGATGAAAGTGGGTTTGGAAGAGTGTCAACTTTAGGAAGTAATGATCCCACTATTTTGGAGGGTGTTGAATCTTATTGTGATAATTATGAAAGTGGATTTGGAGAGGTCATGACTTTATTTAGTGATGAATCCACTATTTTGGAAGAGGCTTCAATTGACTATGATAACAAAGTTGTTATATATGATGATTATGGTGATGACATGTATGCTATAAAGAATAATGATAACCATGAAACTTGTCATCATGATTTTAATTTTCACTCTCATGATAGTTATTTTGTTGAGTTTGCTCCCACTACTATTGATGAGAAGAAATTTGCTTATGTGGAGAGTAACAAAATTCTATGCTTGTGCATCATGAAAAGAATGATTTATGTGATGGTTATATTGTTGAATTCATTCATGATGCTACTGAAAAATATTATGAGGGAGGAACTTATGCTTGTAGGAATTGCATAATATTAGGTTCCCTCTCTATGTGTTGAAAGTTTTGAAGTTATGCTTGTTTTGCCTTCCTATGCTAGTTGATTCTTGCTCCCATAAATTGTTTGCTCACAAAATCCCTATGCATAGGAAGTTGGTCAGACTTAAATTTGCTTGCCATGTGATTCATGATGCTCTCTTTATGTTTCAACTCTTTACTTTTATGTGAGCATCATTGAACCCATCATGCCTAGCTAAAAGGCATTAAAGAAAAGCGCTTGTTGGGAGACAACTCAACACTTTTACCTACTGTTTCTGTGTGTTCACATGATTATGCTACTGTAGTAGTCATGTTTTATTGCTTTTGTTTCAATAAAGTGCCAAGTAAGACCTCTGGGATGGCTTACGGCGATAGTTGATTTGATCCTGCTGAAAAACAGAAACTTTTGCTCTCAGGAAAACAATTCTCATTTTTAACAGATGCGTGAAAAAGTGCTGATTCTTTTTGAAGAAGATTAATAGAAAAATTTCTCAGGTTTTCCTAATTTTTCAGAATTTTTTGAGTAGCAGAAGTATGGTTTGAGTACAGATTACTACAGACTATTCTGTTTTTCACAGATTCTGTTTTCAATGCATAGTTTGCTTGTTCTCTAGTTTCTATGGCTTATATTGCTCAATATAAATTGTAGAAATTATATGATACAGTAGGCATTGTGTCACAGCCCAAGAATTTGATTGCAATTAGTTTCATAAGCATCCATGGATCATGTCTATATTGTTTGAAATTCGAAATGGGGATGATCAAACCCTAGCACCACATGAAATTCAAATAGGTTCAAATAAAATCTTTTTCAATGAACCCAAAATGCTCTAAGAAAAGTTCATGATTTCTGGTTAAGGTGCAAACCTCTGCTAAAAATGATGAATATATTTTTAGGTCATTTTTGGATTCTTGAATTAACACAAAAGTATTTGAGTTGGAGCCATTTAAATGCTATATATATTTTAAATGGTCCAAATATTCTGAAGTTATTTGTGGAGCTCTGGAATAGTTTATCTAACATCCACAATAATTTTCAGAATTTATTAAAATGATTTAGTGCCTAAACTAAATCAAAACAAACAGAACAAAATAAAAAAACAGAAAAGAGGGAAACCTTACCTGGTGCTCTAGCCCACCTAGCGGCCCATCTGAGCTGGCCGGCCCAGCCCACCTCCTCCACTCTGTCGTCTTCCTCCCCCTCGCCCCGAAGCAGCTCGGTGGCGAGCGCCGACGCCGCCCTGGCCACCTCATGCTTGCCACCGAGGCGCCCCCGACGCGTCTGGAGACGCCCCGCAGCCCCCTCTGTCTCTCCCCTCGCTCTCTGCTCTCTGTCAACCTCTTTCCCCTCCTCTGCTTCCTCTTCTGAGCACGCCCGAGAGCGCCGCCATGGACCACTGCAGCCACCGCCTCTCCCTCCTCCCCTTGAGCAGTCTAGGAGCTCCGAATCATCGCCGTAGCCCTCTCTGTCGACTCAGGTGACCGGAAGAGCCCCGACGCGTCGTCCTCGACCTCATCTTCTTCCTCGGCCACGGGAGATCGCAGCCGGGATTCCGACGCCGTCAAGCCTTCCTCGAGCACGCCGACCCTCTCCCCGTCCTCCGTGTGAGCTACTGCGTATTCCCCCCCTCTCTCCTCTCTCTGCTTTTGCGCCCCAGCTAGCTTCACCGCCGTGCCCGAACCTCGCCGCCGCCATGCCATGTCGCTGCCGCGGCCAGAGCTACCCCCGCCCGCTTTTGAGCGTGTCACCGTTCTCACCGTGCTCTCAGGAGCCGAACGCACGCACCAGCTCCTTCTCCTGTGCACCGCAGCGTCGTCCTCACTGACGCCGAACTCCGGCCGCCGCCTTGCTCGCTGCCGGCGCTGCTCCCGGCCACCCTACGGCCTCTCATACGGTCCTTTGGATGCGGACGAGCAAGAGCTACTCCCCGGTGCCCTTAGCTCGCCAACCCACCACCCGTAGCTCAAATCCGAGCCGAGCCGCCGTCGTTTTGGTCGCCGCCGGCAAGGCTCCGGCGACTGCCGACGTGGCCGTCATTAGCGGCTAATCGCGCCTCTAATTAACCTCCAGTGAAACAGACATCCGGGCCCCACCGCCTAACTGACCGGCTAACTAAATAAGATTAAGTTTAATCTAATTCTAGTGGGCCCACATATCAGATTTGACTATGTTGATGTGGCCGTTGACCCGACCCCACATGTCTGTGACTCTAGCCAGCGCTGTGTCACTGACCTACGGGTCCCACCGGTCAAGTTTCTCCTGGGCTGACGCTGTTGACTAGCTGATGTCAGCATGACGCATTGATGACGCAGTAATCATTTTCCTGGATTATTTCTAATTCTAAATGATTTGGAAATTCCAGAAAATATCCAAAACTTTGAAAAATCATAGAAAATAATCTATAACTCCAAATGAAAAGTTTTATATATGAAAAATTATCAGAAAAATCCAAGGAATCTGTTTATGGCATTTTCATGCATGTTTGAGCAAGTTAACCTCACTGTTTAGTCCAAAACATGATAATGCACTATTTGAATTCATAGTTTGAATTTGAATTTGAACCATGAGTTCAAATCAACCCAAAAACTTTCTGTTACTAGTTGCATTAGCTCAAATCACAACATATTGTCATGCCATGATCATGCATCATATTGTGCATTGCATTGATTGTGCTCTTCCTTGTTTGCCGGTAATTGTCCCCTCTCGGTAGACGCTGTGATCGTTGACACTGATGCAGACTCAATGTTATCTTCAGAAGTGCCAGGCAAGCAAAACCCCCTTGTTCATTCCGATACAATCCCACTCTCTCGCTCCTGCTCTCTTTTACTGCATTAGGACAACAATGTTTCAACTGTTACATGCTGCAGTAGCTGAACCCTTTCCTCTGCATGACCTGTCATTGCCACAGTAAATAGATGAAACCCACTAGCATGAGTAGGAGTTGTTTGAGCCCTGATGTGCCTACTCATTCATGTTTGTTGTCATGCCTGCTACTGCTTAGAGTTGAGTTTAGTCTGATTCATCGGGAATGAATTGGAACGTGGTGAACATGTCCTACCGTTGAGAGCTAAGTGTGTGAACACGATTTGGTAAAGGTAGCGGTGAGAGGCCATGTAGGAGTACATGGTGGGTTGTCTCATTGCAGTCGTCCCCAGGAACTGAGTCCTGTGTTTGTGATCCATGAACAGTTACTACCACACATTGGGTTCCGGTAACTCGGCCCCTCTCGGCTTATTAATCAACTCGATCTCTGTCCAGGAGTTGCAACTAGTTTCTGGTGTTTGTAGGTAGTGTTAGTAGTCTACCAAGTGGCACCCGGTACAGGTGGGCTTGGGACAGACTAGGCACAGTGGCACGGTGTACCAAGTGGCACCCGGATGGTGGGCTTGGGAACCCTGCACACATCGTTTGGGGCCGTGAGCGACACCCCGGCCGGATCTCCTTGCGGATGGAACCCGAATAGGCGATAAACCTGGACTAGAGACTTGTTGGTTAGTCAGGTCGTGGCCGACTCCCTCGCCCAGCTTCCGCTTGAAGGTTGCCGAGGTACATGACGTGTACAGGGCGATAAGTGGCGAGAGCGTGTGTGAAGAAGTACACCCCTGCAGGGTTATCATTATCTATTCGAATAGCCGGATTCCTCGGATATGGAAACTTGGACCCCTTGCATAGTTCATAGACAAGTGAAAGTGGATACTCTAAAACTCGCAAGATAAGTGTGAGTGCTATGGATGGCCTTCTCGTAGGGAGACGGGAGCGGATCCATAGTGGTGTATTGGATGGTGAATATGTGGACTCGTGTGCGCCACCTCAAAAGAGTTGCTTGCAATCATTGTTCAGGTTAACCACTGAGCCAAAGTTGGCTTGCTGTAGTTAAACTCCACCCCCCCCCCCTTGTTGATACTGATGCATATGTAGTTTAGTTCTGATGTAAGTCTTGCTGAGTACCTTTGTACTCACGTTTGTTTAATTTATGTTTTGCAGAGAGACTTCAGTCTAGCTAGTAGTTCCGCGTGGACTTCGACATTTAGCTTGATACCTCGGCAGGATCTGGTAGATAGTCACGCTTCTCAGGCTTTTCCACTTGTAGATGTCTGTACTCAGACATGTTAAGCTTCCGCTTGTGTTTTGACTTGTATGCTCTGAATGTGGGGTCATGAGACCCATGTTTGTAATATCTCACTCCTCGGAGCCTAATGAATAAATACTTGAGTCGTAGAGTCTTGTTGTGATGCCATGTTGTATGTACTCATATCGAGCATATTGTGTGTATGATTGAAATGCTTGGTATGAGTGGGATCCGACAATCTAGTTGTTTATCCTTGGAAGCCTATCACATGGGGAAATGTAGTCTAGTGCTTTCTGAGCGATAGTAGTCCGCTACAGCCCGATTCACCGGAGTCCTGCTAGCCCAGCACTACTGCTCGGAACACTTCACTGGCCGGCATGTGTTTCACTTCGTTCCTATGTCTGTCCCTTCGGGGAAATGGCACGCGGTGACTTCCGAAGTCCTTCCTAGCCTGCTACAGCCCGGGTTACCGGAGTCCTGTTAGCCTAGTGCTACAGCCCGGATTCACACGTTGATGACCGACATGCTCGATGTGATTCATGTATGCCTGTCCTCATGGGTTAGCGCCGCTTTGGGTTCACGACTAGCCATGTCGGCCCGGGTTCTCTGTCATATGGATGCTAGCGACACTATCATATACGTGAGCCAAAAGGCGCAAACGGTCCCAGACCATGGTAAGGCAACACCCGTGGGAATACCGTGCGTGAGGCCGCAAAGTGATATGAGGTGTTACCGGCTAGATCGATGTGACTTGGAATCGGGGTCCTGACAGCTTTGGATCAGAGCCTGACTGCCCGTAGGATTACCAAGCCAACTGGTCGAAGTTGAGTCTAGAAATGCTTTAGTTATATAAGGGAATTGATTGTGGAAGGGAACGTAATGCTCTTTTTTTACTCCTTATACCTTATGCCTTCTGATCTGAGTCATCCTCTTCCTTTCTACGGGGATTAAGAACTAGGCCTTCTCATCTATCTATTAGGATGACGAGTTACTATGTTAGAGACTTATATGATTGTTGGTTTCAAGCCTCAGTTCCGTTCCTACTACTTCCGTATGTTGACAGTTGATCTCAGAACCTTGACATTTTGTTGTTGAGTGGTTATGCCACCATTTTTGCAGGATGTCTCAAATCATTTTGAGCATTTACAGCCGTTATGTTGTCCGAGTCATCCCAGGTTTCTAAATAGTCTGATGCATATGCAAATCCCTTCTTTCCGTTTCCGATGTCCCTTTGGGCTAGTTCAACCACACTAATCGATGAGTTGAGGTACTCCATTGCCTCAACATATATGTTGGAGCTATTTTTATGGCCTTGTTGTTTTAGGGAGCCACCTAGTGATCTAGCCATGTTTTTATCCCCAGTGTGTGATTCTGGCCATTATTCTCGAAAGCATCCCGTGATGCCATGTAGTAGTAGGTACTCTATTCATGGGTTCTTGAACCCAAGATTCACCCTACTTACCTCATGTTGATAGTGTTGCTAGTTCCTTTAGGATATTAGTAACCTTTGCGATAGTCCTCGAGGTTCGTGGTACATCCTTCTTCCAATTATCATGAACCATTCTTGGCAGGAGTTCTTTTGAACCAAAAGGTCACGACAGAGTGCTCCTGATGAGTTCTCCATTCTATGTTGTGACTCTGCCAACCCTACCTTTCTGCATGGGTTATCCGGAAGAAATATGTTGAACTCGTTCGACATACTAATCTATGCATCCACAACTCAGAAAGTTATATGTACCTTTGAGTTGTCCCCCTTCCGTTATATTCCGATCTTCGTCTATAAATTGATAGTGAGGAGTATGTATGCATTCGTGTTCATCGATGCCTAGTATTCTTGTGGTTCGTCAAGCCGTTCTATTTCAGAATGACTAGGAGAAACAAACTCCAGTACCTCATCCATATCCAGGATTGGGTCAAAGCAGTTGTATTCTGCAGATCAAAATGCAACCCAGCTTTTGGTTCTGTTCTACCCTGAAGTATTACCCACTTTATGTCAAGAGCGTCATGAGAATTGCACCTTCTCCTATGAATTCTTGACGCAGTGATACTTCTTGCCATCATTGTTCATTCCTCGGTTCCCGTGTTATTGTAACTGGAATGCCGGCAAGTGAGTCGTGATGTGTGAAATCAATACTCCTAGCAACTCTGTTGCTTGGTAGTTAATGGACCTATCATCTTATCCAATCTTTGATTCGAGTATGGGTTATCCTCAAATCAAATCAGAACCAACAGTATTCGTAATGTTGTCTTACTCGTGGTTTTTCCCTCGAGCATACATCGTTATATCTTTTGGGTCTGACCAATGTTATAACCTTGTTCACATAGTTGTGGAATTTCATCTTCATGGAAATATCGATGATTGTTGTTGAGCTCATCATCAACATTTCATCTTGTCCATGATTCATGTTGAACATCAACCTAGTGTTGAAAACTTTGTAAGCAATGCCTTCGTGTTCCGATCATGAAGCTTATGCGTGGATGGAAGAAGTGACTTCCTCAAATTCATGTGCATTTGGAGCAAGTTGCCGCCATAAGTTCGAGAAAGATTGTTTTGTTTCCTCTGGTACCATCCCAAGTTAGTTATGCATACGTGCGAAGTATTCTATGGTTTGGTAGATTAATTACCTCCAGTCCATATGTGTCCCTAGCACACCAAGCCACTGACTGATTTGTTCTAGGAGAAGGAGTTAAGTGCTAATCCATGGTAATGCACAAGACCTCGATATCCTCGATGATGGTTCCCAACCTGAACTCGGTAGTGTTTCATTGTAAGACTACTATGTGGTCATTCTTGTCTAGGACAGCGTGTTCACATGTGTTTAGCAGAACCAGCTCATGTTTTGGAGCATGCTACCATAGTTCATTTCCTGAGAATCTCGCAACATCATTTCGTCGGTTTGTGTTGCAAAATTTCTTTTCCAGACATGCTGTCTGAAATGTTCCGTTACCAACCAGATCTGAATCTCAGGCAGATACGAGGGTTGGAGCTATTCCAAGATCTATGATGTAGGTCCCGACAAGATTGTTGTTCTGGCCGACGCACCTAGCCAGAAAATCTATCATTGTAGTATCTTGATTGAGCAATTTTTTTCATCTTCTCCATGAGGACTTCGTGCGACTTATTGTAGAAGTTGCTCCCCAGGAATTCATGTGCTCCCAATTCCTTCGATTATGCGATAATCATTCAAACAGTGGAATCATTTTCTACTGTTGAGCTTCTACCCAGTTACTAGAATCATTCCCAGCGTTTGCATTTTGTTCCCAGCCTGCACCCGCTGTGGTGCCATCCTACCATGGGTCCCTTCCATTTCCGGTGATAAGCAAAAATCATCCATTGTGTTGTCTTCAACAAGGTAGTCCACATCATCCATTCTACTCTCGGTATGCCATCCCTACTTACTCCGCCTAACGATTGCTCGAGATTTCCCTAGGCTGGTGTAGAGAATTTTATTGATCTCTGGATCAAAAGTAATTCTTTTTGCCACTTAAGGGATGATTCTACGGGTCACCCTCCTCCAAGATGTCTCGTTTTGGTATCATGGCAACTCAATTCCTCGCTACGTTGGCAACTGACCACCACCCTCTTAGGTGTGGAATTGTTGCCTACCTAGTGAACCTTTGTCATGTGTTTCACTCCATTCCTCTCGATGTATGCTTCGTGTCTCAGCTCGAGAGTTGTTTCAGCGTCTTGCTCCACGAGTTGATCCTGAGTTGTTCGATCTTCGATAAGATCAATCCTTCTAGAGTTTTCCCTTTCCTCTCATTGTCATGTTAGTTGTAGTTCTCAAAGCAAGACGTCGAGATCAAGGTGATGCAATGAATCAACATCTCCGAGAAGGGCAATTGGATCATGAAGATTTGTGTCCCCTCTGTCTTCTTACCTCACGTCTTGAATCTCGGGACGAGATCCTTGTTAGTGGGGGTGAGTTGTCACAGCCCTAGAATTTGATTGCAATTAGTTTCATAAGCATCCATGGATCATGTCTATATTGTTTGAAATTTGAAATGGGGATGATCAAACCCTAGCACCACATGAAATTCAAATAGGTTCAAATAAAATCTTTTTCAATGAACCCAAAATGCTCTAAGAAAAGTTCATGTTTTCTGGTTAAGGTGCAAACCTCTGCTAAAAATGATGAATATATTTTTAGGTCATTTTTGGATTCTTGAATTAACACAAAAGTATTTGAGTTGGAGCCATTTAAATGTTATATATATTTTAAATGGTCCAAATATTCTGAAGTTATTTGTGGAGCTCTGGAATAGTTTATCTAACATCCACAATAATTTTCAGAATTTATTAAAATGATTTAGTGCCTAAACTAAATCAAAACAAACAGAACAAAATAAAAAAAACAGAAAAGAGGGAAACCTTACCTGGCGCTCTAGCCCACCTAGCGGCCCATCTGAGCTGGCCGGCCCAGCCCACCTCCTCCACTCTATCGTCTTCCTCCCCCTCGCCCCAAAGTAGCTCGGTGGCGAGCGCCGACGCCGCCCTGGCCACCTCATGCTTGCCACCGAGGCGCCCCCGACGCGTCTGGAGACGCCCCGCAGCCCCCTCTATCTCTCCCCTCGCTCTCTGCTCTCTGTCAACCCTCTTTCCCCTCCTCTGCTTCCTCTTTTGAGCGCGCCCGAGAGCGCCGCCATGGACCACCGCAGCCACCGCCTCTCCCTCCTCCCCTTGAGTAGTCTAGGAGCTCCGAATCATCGCTGTAGCCCTCTCCGCGACTCAGGCGATCGGAAGAGCCCTGACGCGTCGTCCTCGACCTCATCTTCTTCCTCGGCCACGGGAGATCACAACCGGGATTCTGACGCCGTCAAGCCTTCCTCGAGCACACTGACCCTCTCCCCGTCCTCCCTGTGAGCTACTGCGTATTCCCCCCTCTCTCCTCTCTCTGCTTTTGTGCCCCAGCTAGCTTCACCACCGTGCCCGAACCTCGCCGCCGCCATGCCATGTCGCTGCCGCAGCCAGAGCTACCTCCGCCCGCTTTTGAGCGTGTCGTTGTTCTCACCGTGCTTTCAGGAGCCGAACGCACGCACCAGGTCCTTCTCCTATGCACCGCAGCGTCGTCCTCACCGACGCCGAACTCCGGCCGCCGGCGCTGCTCCCGGCCACCCTAAGGCCTCTCATACGGTCATTTGGATCCGAACGAGCAAGAGCTACTCCCTGGTGCCCTTAGCTCGCCAACCCACCACCCGTAGCTCAAATCCGAGCCGAGCCGCCGTCGTTTTGGTCGCCGCCGGCAAGGCTCCGGCGACTGTCGACGTGGCCGTCATTAGCGGCTAATCGCGCCTCTAATTAACCCCCAGTGAAACAGACATCCGGGCCCCACCGCCTAACTGACTGGCTAACTAAATAAGATTAAGTTTAATCTAATTCTAGTGGGCCCACATATTAGTTTTGACTATGCTGATGTGGCCGTTGACCCGACCCCACATGTCTATGACTCTAACCAGCGCTGTGTCACTGACCTACGGGTGCCACCGGTCAGGTTTGACCTGGGCTGACGCTGTTGACTAGCTGATGTCAGCATGACGCATTGATGACGCAGTAATCATTTTCCTGGATTATTTCTAATTCTAAATGATTTGGAAATTCCAGAAAATATCCAAAACTTTGAAAAATCATAGAAAATAATCTATAACTCCAAATGAAAAGTTTTATATATGAAAAATTATCAGAAAAATCCAAGGAATCTGTTTATGGCATTTTAATGCATGTTTGAGCAAGTTAACCTCACTGTTTAGTCCAAAACATGATAATGCACTATTTGAATTCATAGTTTGAATTTGAATTTGAACCTTGAGTTCAAATCAACCCAAAACCTTTCTGTTACTAGTTGCATTAGCTCAAATCACAACATATTGTCATGCCATGATCATGCATCATATTGTGCATTGCATTGATTGTGCTCTTCTTTGTTTGCCGGTAATTGTCCCCTCTCGGTAGACGCTGCTCCGACGCAGTGATCGTTAACACTGATGCAGACTCAATGTTATCTTCAGAAGTGCCAGGCAAGCAAAACCCCCTTGTTCATTCCGATACAATCCCACTCTCTCGCTCCTGCTCTCTTTTACTACATTAGGACAACAACGTTTCAACTGTTACATGCTGCGGTAGCTGAACCCTTTCCTTTGCATGACCTGTCATTGCCACAGTAAATAGATGAAACCCACTAGCATGAGTAGGAGTTCTTTGAGCCCTGATGTGCCTACTCATTCATGTTTGTTGTCATGCCTGCTACTGCTTAGAGTTGAGTTTAGTCTGATTCATCGGGAATGAATTGGAATGTGGTGAACGTGTCCTACCGTTGAGAACTAAGTGTGTGAACACGATTTGGTAAAGGTAGCGGTGAGAGGCCATGTAGGAGTACATGGTGGGTTGTCTCATTGCAGCCGTCCCCAGGAACTGAGTCCTGTGTTTGTGATCCATGAACAGTTACTACCACACATTGGGTTCCGGTAACTCGGCCCCTCTCGGTTTATTAATCAACTCGATCTCTGTCCAGGAGTTGCAACTAGTTTCTGGTGTTTGTAGGTAGTGTTAGTAGTCTACCAAGTGGCACCCGGTACAGGTGGGCTTGGGACAGACTAGGCACAGTGGCACGGTGTACCAAGTGGCACCCGAATGGTGGGCTTGGGAACCCTGCACACATCGTTTGGGGCCGTGAGCGACACCCCGGCCGGATCTCCTTGCGGATGGAACCCGAATAGGCGATAAACCTGGAATAGAGACTTGTTGGTTAGTCGAGTCGTGGCCGACTCCCTCGCCCGGCTTCCGCTTGAAGGTTGCCGAGGTACATGACGTGTACAGGGCGATAAGTGGCGAGAGCGTGTGTGAAGAAGTACACCCCTGCAGGGTTATCATTTCTATTCGAATAGCCGGATTCCTCGGATATGGAAACTTGGACCCCTTGCATAGTTCATAGACAAGTGAAAGTGGATACTCTAAAACTCGCAAGATAAGTGTGAGTGCTATGGATGGCCTTCTCGTAGGGAGACGGGAGCGGATCCATAGTGGTGTATTGGATGGTGAATATGTGGACTCGTGTGCGCCACCTCAAAAGAGTTGCTTGCAATCGTAGTTCAGGTTAACCACTGAGCCAAAGCTGGCTTGCTGCAGTTAAACTCCACCACCCCCCCCCCTTGTTGATACCGATGCATATGTAGTTTAGTTCTGATGTAAGTCTTGCTGAGTACCTTTGTACTCACGTTTGTTTAATTTATGTTTTGCAGAGAGACTTTAGTCTCGCTAGTAGTTCCGCGTGGACTTCGACGTTTAGCTTGATACCTCAGCTACGATCTTGTGCCCTCGGCAGGATCTGGTAGATAGTCAGGCTTCTCAGCCTTTTCCATTTGTAGATGTCTGTACTCAGACATGTTAAGCTTCCGCTTGTGTTTTGACTTGTATGCTCTGAATGTGGGGTCATGAGACCCATGTTTGTAATATCTCACTCCTCGGAGCCTAATGAATAAATACTTGAGTCGTAGAGTCTTGTTGTGATGCCATGTTGTATGTACTCATATCGGGCATATTATGTGTATGATTGAAATGCTTGGTATGAGTGGGATCCGACAATCTAGTTGTTTATCCTTGGCAGCCTATCACATGGGGAAATGTAGTCTAGTGCTTTCTGAGCGATAGTAGTCCGCTACAGCCCGGTTCACCGGAGTCCTGCTAGCCCAGCACTACTGCTCGGAACACTTCACTGGCCGGCATGTGTTTCACTTCGTTCCTGTGTCTGTCCCTTCGGGGAAATGTCACGCGGTGACTTCCGAAGTCCTGCCTAGCCTGCTACAGCCCAGATTACCAGAGTCCTGTTAGCCCAGTGCTACAGCCCGGATTCACACGTTGATGACCGACATGCTCGATGTGATTCATGTATGCTTGTCCTCATGGGTTAGCGCCGCTTTGGGTTCACGACTAGCCATGTCGGCCCGGGTTCTCTGTCATATGGATGCTAGCAACACTATCATATACGTGAGCCAAAAGGCGCAAACGGTCCCGGACCATGGTAAGGCGACACCCGTGGGAATACCGTGCGTGAGGCCGCAAAGTGATATGAGGTGTTACCGGCTAGATCGATGTGACTTGGAATCGGGGTCCTGACACATTGTGTGAGAACAATTATGAATCTTGTCTTTGGCAGTACCAAAAGTGGAAGGTTTGCTCTTTATCATAACCTACCTCACGAAGTTTCATCAAGTTTTGTGTGATTGAAATTTTCAAGTTTTGGGTGAGATATCGATATGAGGAGAATAAGTAGTGACAAGAACCTAAGCTTGGGGATTCCCAAGGCACCCCCAAGGAAATAGTCAAGGAAGATCCAAGCAACTAAGCTTGGGGATGCCCCGGAAGGCATCTACTCTTTCGTCTCCAACATTATCGGTAACCTCACTTGGAGCTATGTTTTCATTCGTCACATGATATGTGTTTTGCTTGGAGCATCATTTTATTTTGTTAGGATTTGCTTGCTGTTATTTAGAATAATGTTTTGCATCTTTATTTCAATAAAAGTGGCAATGATAGCCTTTGACATGCTTATTTTGCAAGTATACATGTTGCTATTTGAAAACAGAAAGTTTAACGCTGTTGCAAAAATTCCCTAGAGAAGTCAGAATGTGATAAAATGTTGAAACTTTTTGCAAAATGAGCTATGATAAATTTTCTACAGTGTGGTAAATTTTAATAATTTTTGGAGTTTAATAAGTATTGATACTCTTGCATTCTTTGCAAACTGTACTGTTTTGAAAATTGTTGTTATGTTTGCATTGTTTGCATATGTTTGCTTGTTTAATGATTCTATTTGAGGATAGGAGTATTAAATATGCAGAGGCATTTAGTATGCAATGTTGAATAATAATTTTAGTGATTTGCTACAGCAGAGAATGATAAGGTTTTTGCATTGGTTTATACTAACTTATCTCACGAGTTCTTGTTGAGTTTCGTGTGGATGAAGCTTTTGAGATTTAGGAAAACCGTGATATAAGAAGAATTAAGGAGACACAAATGCTCAAGCTTGGGGATGCCTAAGGCATCCCAAGATAATATTTCAAGAAGTCTCAGGCATCTAAGCTTGGGGATGCCCAGGTAGGCATCCCACCTTTCTTCTTCAACAATTACCGGTGATTATCGGTTGAGCCTAAGTTTTTGCTTCTTCACATGATGTGTGCTATCCTTGGAATGTCATTTTATTTTGTTTTGATTGTTGTTTTAATAAAGTACTTATATCTAAAAGTTTTTTTAATAAAATAGAGTCCTCAAATAGTTGCCAGGGAGGCTAAGTAAGCGGCATTCACATCCCTTCAATGAAGCTCTTTTCTATGTCATTTACTCTTGTGCTTCACATATATCCTATGAGTAAATTGTTGAATAAATTGAATGTCATGAAGTTGAAATCATATCATGCCTAGTGGTAGCTTCACATTGGGTTTAGAAAGTGAAATCATTTGAGGCTTGACAATCACAATATTGGTCATACAAGCAATTCACAATAATTAGTATAAGGAAGATAACTTTCACATATAAATACACTATCATGGAAATCATTTTTGATTGTGAGCCCCCATCAAAATATTACATGCCAAAATTGTAGACGTTGGACAAGGAAGACAACGTAATGGTTTATGTTTGTTCATATTCACATAGAAGTTATATTGTCATAGATCCTTCAACATGTGGTGCTTGCCCCCCATCATTGCTAGCCAAAAATTCCGCACCAAGTAGAGATACTACTTGTGCATCCAAAAACCCTTAAACCCAAATCTTATTTTCAAGAGTCCACCATACCTACCTAAGGATTGAGTAAGATCCTTCAAGTAAGTTGTCATCGGTGCAGTAAGGCAATAAAAACTACTTCTAAAAGTGTAAGATCATTTAGTGTAAGAGAAAATTGAGCGTTGTACGAACTTGTGATGGTAAAGCAATAAAAGCGATAGACTACATAATAAAGGTTGCTATCATAAGGGGCAATATAACGTGACGTTCTTTTGCACTAAGGGATTGAGCATACAAACAAATAAGCGCATGGCAACCTCTGCTTCCCTCTGCGAAGGGCCTATCTTTTACTTTTATGTATTTACTTTTATGCAAGAGTCAAAGTATTCCTTTCTATTCCTTTTTTATTTTCTATTTTGGTAAGCATCATGTGGTGAGGAAAGATCTAGGCACGTATGTCCAGTTGAATACGGGTAGCATGAATTATTATTGTTGACATCACCCTTGAGGTGAATATGTTGGGAGGCGAATTTATAAGCCCCTATCTTTCTATGTGTCCAGTTGAAACGTTTTGCTCATGTGTACAAGGTGAGTGTTAGCAAACATACAAGACTATATGATGGTTGAGTATGTGGAGCTCTTACTTAAACTCTGTTGAATAAGTTGAATTGCAATTGCTTGGTGACTGAGAACATAGGTTGTTGGGTTTCAAGAGAGTTCATTGTTTGAACCTTAACATGTGAATTGGTTGCTACTATAATATGAGAAAAATTGTAAGAAAGAATTGTTGTTATGATGTTAGGAAAAGTGATTGAAATTATCATTGATCAAACTTATGCACTTTGCTATCATTCACACTTCATAAATTATTTCTTTTATCATTTACCTACTCGAGGACGAGTAGGAATTAAGCTTGGGGATGCTGATACATCTCCAAAGTATCTATAATTTATGAAGTATTCGTGTTGTTATTTTATCATTCTTGGGTGTTTTACAGTCATTTTATAGCAACTTTATATCATTTTTGGGACTAACCTATTGATCCAGTGCCCAGTGTTAGTTGCTGTTTTTTGCTTGTTTTTTATATCGCGGAAAATCAATATTAAACGAAGTCCAAACACCGCGAAAGTTTTTGTGGATTTTTTATGGACCGGAAGGAACCCAATGGGCCAGAGCTACACCTAGGGGGTGCCCCGAGGGGGGCACAACCCACCAGGGTGCGCCAGGGCCCCCTGGCGCGCCCAGGTGGGCTGTGCCCACCTTGGTGGCCTCCCGCACCCCCTCTTTGCACTATAAATTCCCAAATATTCCAAAACCCTTTGGGTTTAACCTAGATCAGAAGTTCCACCGCTGCAGGGCTCCGTAGCCACCGAGAACCAATCTAGACCCATTCTGGCACCCTGCCGGAGGGGGGAACCATCTCCGGTGGCTATCTTCATCATCCCGGCGGCCACCACGATGAGGAGGGAGTATTCCACCCTCGGGGTTGAGGGTTTGTACCAGTAGCTATGTGATTTATCTCTCTCTCGTGATCTATATCATGGGCTTTATTAACATACTCGGGTCATATGATGTTTCTCCCCTCTATACTCTTGTTGTGATGAATTGAATCTTTACCCTTTGAAGTTTTGTCATGCCAGATTGAATATTCAGAGATGAGAACACATGATATATGTCTTGCGGTATGAATACTTGAGGTGACAATTGGGGTATCTTATTGATTCACTTGATATATGTTATGGCATTCAATTCATGGATTCCCGCGGTGATATTGGGGTAATCTATGCATAGGGGTTGATGCACGTTTTCTCCGACGGAAACTTCGGGGTCTCTTTATAGTTCTTTGTGTGGATTGAGTATTATGAATATGAATTTGCTTTGGTGTTACTCTAGTACGAACTCTAGGATAGATCGAACGGAAACAATAGCTTTGTGTTATTTTAGTACAAACTCTTGAATAGATCGATCGGAAAGAATAGCTCTGAGGTGGCTTCGCACCCTACAAACAATTCCTACCTTTTGTTCTCAGCTAATAGGAACTCGGGAGTGATTCTTTGCTGTACTTTGAGGGATAATCATATGATCCAACTATGTTAGCACTGTTGAGAGATTGCACTAGTGAAAGTACGGACCCTAGGCCTTGTTTGTAAGCATTGAAATACCGTTTTGTGCCCGTTTACTATTTGCTACGTTGCTGTTTTTATTTAGTCAGATTACAAAAATATATTTCTACCATTGATATTACACTTTTATCACCATCTCTTTGCCGAACTAGTGCACCTATACAATTTGCCATTGTATTAGGTGTGTTGGGGATACAAGAGATTTCTTGTATTTGGTTGCAGGGTCGTTTGAGAGAGACCATCTTCATCATACCCCTCTCACGGATTGATAAACCTTAGGCCATCCACTTGAGGGAAAATTGCTACCGTCCTACAAAACTCTGCGCTTGGAGGCCCAACACGTGTCTACAAGAATAAAGTTGCATAGTAGACATCAGCCGCCTACCAAGAGCATTGGCAAGAAGCCCAAGACGAAGCCCAAGTCTGTGACAGAGATGACTGCTAAGGAATTCTGTGTCGCTCGTCGCCGCAATCCCTATGAACAAGATCAAGACCTGACTCTTGTCAATCGTCCTTTCTGGAACCGGTTTCAGTTCTCAGTATTCTTTGATGTGCTCAAGGCCAAGAAGAACCTCTATGCTGATGTGCGCTCCATTGACACTGCTCATATGGGGACGGATCGTGCCTACTTTGGCGAGGCACTGGATATGTGTGCTCAGTTGAACATTCTCAAGATCATGGAGTTCAACAAGGATTTTGATGTAGATATGGTGGCTTACTTTTATGCCACTATCCACCTTGGCACTGATGAGGAAAGGACCTTGACTTGGATGACAAATGGCAGACTTCTCTTAGTCAAGTGGAAGGCGTTCATGGAACTGTTGGGTGTTGAAGACCAAGGACTTGACAACCCGATTGGCTTTCGTCCTCACAAGAATGAAACTTCTACTCACAAGCAAGCTCTTTGGCCGTACAACACTATGAAGATTCACCCCATGACGGACAAGAAGACCTATGAGTTGTTTCCTTTCCTGGATATCCTTCATCGCATCTTTAGAGAGACTCTTTTTCCTCGCACTGGGAACTTGGATATGGTCCATTCGTACCTCGTGGATATGCTTATGTTTTGTTAGCATGAGAAGGACAACAAATAGGGGAGACCTTGGATATATCCCATGTCATGTGGTCAGAGCTCCTCTCCGCCATCACTGAGCGCAAGTGCCCCATCTACGCCCCCTACCTGATGTTGCTCATTGAGAAGGCATGGGTGCACACCTATCCTGGAGTCTTGTTGGAGACTGGTGAAATGGTCTCTCACGAGGTTAAGCGTCTGAGACAGAAGGAGCACTAGGGCGCTCTTACTTCGGAGTCTGGGATCCCGTCAGGTGCTGGCGAGGTTGAAGTGGAGGCTGAGGCTGAGGATGATGAGGACTATGAGCCCTCTGGTGTGGAGCCCTCATGGGCAAAGAAGCTCAAGCGCAAGATGAAGAAGTTGTTTTTCATGGAGTCTCATGGGCAGTATATGGCCCATGTGGCTGAGAAGAAGTCACGCAGCCGTCACAAGGTCTTGATGCGCCACCTGGGTGCAGAAATTGCTAGTGGATCAGAGGACAAGGTCACTGGCGAGGAGGAGTGGGTCTCTCAGCACTACTATGATGGCCTGGCTTATTAGGGATGATAGACTACTCATATCAATAAGGAATTCCTTCTTTTCCGGTAGCCCATTCGGACAGAACTCCAAAGTTAAGCGTGCTCAGCTTGGAGTAGTGTTAGGATGGGTGACCGACCAGGAAGTTGCTCCTGGGTGCGCATGAGTGAGGACAAAGTGCGCAGGAAAGACCAGTATTGATCTGTGGGGACAGTCTAGATCCCACCAGGAGTAACGACCACCGGCGGGTGTGTCCGGAGCATTACAAGTTGGTATCAGAGCCGACCCTCGCGGTTACACGGATGGTTGCGGACAGGTGCGCGTTCATGTTGTTCATGACGTTTGTGACCCGTCGTGGCACACGGCATGGCACATGTACCGGACTGTATGCACAGACGGTTGTGCCAAGAGGGAACGTTCCTGTGGCCCAACGAGTGTCAGGATGTATGTGATGGCCTGGCTTATTAGGGATGATAGACTACTCATATCAATAAGGAATTCCTTCTTTTTCGGTAGCCCATTCGGACAGAACTCCAAAGTTAAGCGTGCTCAGCTTGGAGTAGTGTCAGGATGGGTGACCGACTGGGAAGTTGCTCCCGGGTGCGCATGAGTGAGGACAAAGTGCGCAGGAAAGACCAGTATTGATCTGTGGGGACAGTCTAGATCCCACCAGGAGTAACGACCACCGGCGGGTGTGTCCGGGGCGTTACAACTACCCATGGACAGATTCAGAAACTGAGCAGCCGTCGGCCGAGGACGGAGGCGCGGGCGATCACGCGGGGATGTGATGATGGAGATCGTCGCCTTGGCTATCACCTGTGACTATAGCAACACTCTTTGCCCTTTTGGTGTCTCGATGCCAAAGGGGGAGAGAGTTTAGGGATTTATCGAGTTGCGAGTGTGTCTTATTTGCCCTGTCTTTCTCTCTCGCAAACTCCTTTCTCGTCATTTGCTTTGGTTTGGTTTGTGTCTGTGAGACCTGGTTACCGTGTATGGTGTGAAACATATATATGCTATCCTATCTTATGCTTATCTAATGTATGTCTAGTACTTTGGTAGTTTGTGAGTTGCATGCTTAAATTGATCCTATTATGCACACTTACTACTCCTTGCATCCTAACTTAGTTGTCTCTTGTATTAGATGCAAGTGTTGTCAAGTTATAAAATATAGGGGGAGTATTGATCCTAATGTGTGTACTTTGCATTCCAAAAGCACTCCTAATTAAGTGCACACATCTAGGGGGAGCCCATATATATTTTGTAGTCTCAGGGTTTGCTTACTCTCTTATTATATCTTTATGCAAATCTCGTGTTGTCATCAATCCACCAAAAAGGGGAGATTGTTAGGGCATGTCTCTCTCTAAGTGGTTTTGGTGATTGATGACAATACTTTTGCGGACTAATCATGTGCATTGAGCATTTCAGATATTCATTCATTAGCACGAGACGATTCTTTCCCATCAGTGTTTAAGGAGAAGACGGCATGTTTCCTTCGTTTTAGTTGTGGTGGTCTTGAGTCGCACGAAACACCATACTATCAAGAGGGGGTTCGTATCGGAAAGGTTAGGGTGGAGTCAACACGTACACGTCTCCTTTGCACCCCATCTCTTTCTCGCATCTTTGGAGGATCCTTCATTGTCTCGGAAGTGAGCTTGATAATGATCCAGCGGTAGTACCGCGGCGCCGAGCGGCAGTACCGCCCAGAGCCACAGGCGGGAGTACCACTGTACATCAGCGGTAGTACCGCCCGAGGGCTCTCGGCTATAGTACCGCTTCGGTGCCGTGCTATTACCGCCTCAATTCAAGAGTGTCGCTTCTCGTGTCGGGTTGTGCAGCAGTAGGAGCGACAGTAGTGGCAGTAGTACCGCCCCTACCACCGTTGCTAGTGCCGCCCGGGCTCTCGCTCTCGTTCTCCTTCCCCATCTAAGGCCCATGCTAACAGTCTTCATGGTGGTACCGATGGGGCTCGCAGTAGTACCGCGGCCACCAGCGGTAGTACCGCTCTCATGAGCGGTAGTACCACTCTGTGCGGGCTGAGGAGGGGATAACGGTTGGATTGGTTCCCCCACTATAAAAGGAGATCTTCTTCCCCAAGAAGACCTACCTCTTTTCCCCGAGCTCCATTGTTGCTGCAAAGATCATTTCGCCCGATCTCTCTCCCTAGCCAATCAAACTTGTTGATTTTCTAGAGATTGGTTGAGAAGGCCCGGATCGACACTTCCACCAAGAGAAATTTGATTCCCCCCACTAATCCCTTGCGGATCGTGTTACTCTTGGGTGTTTGAGCACCCTGGACGGTTGAGGTCACCTCGGAGCCACATTCCATTATGGTGAAGCTCCGTGGTTTCGTTGGGAGCCTCCAATCAAGTTGTGGAGATAGCCCCAACCTTGCTTGTAAAGGTTCGGTCGCCACCTTCAAGGGCACCAATAGTGGAATCACGGCATCTCGCATTGTGTGAGGGCGTGAGGAGAATACATTGGCCCTAGTGGCTTCTTGGGGAGCATTGTGCCTCCACACCGCTCCAACGGAGACGTACTTCCCCCAAAGGGAAGGAACTTCGGTAACACATCCTCGTCTCCACCGGCTCCACTTGTGGTTATCTGTTCCCTTTACTTTGTGCAAGCTATTTTCGTGTTGTATCTTTTGCTTGCACCTGTTGTCGTTGTTTGCATCATATAGGTTGTTCACATAGTTGCACATCTAGATAACCTATTTTTTGCTAAACCTAATTTGTTAAGAAAATATAAAAATCGGTAGTTGCCTATTCACCCCCTCTAGTCAACCATATCGATCCTTTCACCAGTTCATGTTTTTTTGCTTATTTCTTTGTTTCGCTGAAAAATCATACCAAACAAAGTTCAAATGCGATTAAAAAATGTACGGTGATTTTTTTTGGAACATAAAAGACCATCGAAGCTTCGGGGAAGGACCAGAAGAACCACGAGGACGCCACAAGTTCACATGGCACGCCCTAGGGGGGTCCGGAGGGCCATCTGAGCTTGTGGGACCCTTATATCTCCTTTTGGCGTGATTCCAACGCTGAAAATTCCTAGAAATTGATAAACCTTAGAAAACAAACCTAGAACTTGTACTCCACCGCAAGTCTCTTCTGAAGCGATCTCATCTCGAAGCCTTTTCCGGTGCCCTGACGGAGGGGGAAGCCATCACAGATGCCATCTTCATCATCCTTGTTGCCTCCATGGTGATGCGTGAGTGTTTCATCCTTGTGGACCATGTATTATGGATCAAGTTACTTCACTTGTGGGAGTTGAGAGAACTACTACAATGGTTCAACTAGGAGATATACCCTACATCAATACTATAGGTTTTGGATCCAGTTGTGGAACCTTTCATTCGATTTTAGGAACATTCCATGTGGTTTTCCTTTCTCTTTCCACTCTATTGGTTTTTCTTTTTTTTTCATTTATATTTTCTACTTTTTGGTTGTTTTTAACTTTCTTTTTTCTTATATTTTGTACTTTACTAATTCAGTTTTCATCTTTTATCCGTGATCATTTTTCAAATTCACAAAAAAACAAGTGTATGAACATTTTTAAAATTCAATAACACTTCTTAAACCCATTTTCAAATTTTTTAACATTTTTACAAATTAATGTGTATTTTTCAAAATTAGTGAACATTTATTAAATCTATGAATATTTTTCAAATTTATAAACATTTTTAAAAATAAATAAAACTGATTGAAATAAAAGACAAACTGAAAAACAACTTAATTTAATATGCATGTACAAACTAGTTACACAATATTGTTACGAAAAGCGAACATATAATACTTTGTTAGAGAACACAAGGCTGACATCAACTAATTAAGGGTTGCCACCAGTGGGCTTCCTAGAGGCAGATGTAGTAAGCAATCCAAACTATCCAGGAAAAAAAACTAGTTTTTCTCGATGAATGTATGCAATACTGTTACTAAAATTCGCATCATACTTTGTTGGAGAACACAAGGCTGAGAGCAACTACTTAAGGGGTTCCACCAGTGGGCTTCCTAGAGGTACTCCATGCACAACTAGGACCACTCTTCACCCGAGACGGGTCGCGTGCAAAGAGCATGTTCGGGCAGGGTTTTTTCTCCTGTTTTTTTTTCTATTTTGGATTACTGTTTTTTTGGGGTTTCCTGGTTTTCACTGCAAACTTTTTTAGGTTTTCTTTACTTTTTTTTCATTTTCAATTTTTCACGTGCTTCCTCGTGGGAGAATAATTGTTCCTCACCACCCTTGAAGCCCAAAGCTAGTACACTTGAAAGCACAAGTTATTCCTTGCATGAGCACAATTATGTTTCACCTCGTGGAAGCATAAAGCTAGTATACATGCAAGCGCATAAGAGAATCTCCAGCCGCACCCACAACAGCCCCCTCAAGGCGTCTTTTTTTTTCACCGGCGCACCCCCCCCAGCCGCGCCCCCACGATGCCGAATTCTGCCGGTTCAGGCCATTTTTTGGCCCGGCGATCCCAGGTCGAACCTAGCGCACTGAGGGGCACTTGGGGGCTCCGGTGGAAAGAAAAGTGGTGCATGGGCCACCACTGTCAGGCGAGAAACGCCTTTTCCCCGCCCATGTTCGACCCACGCGCGGCAGAACGCCACTTTCCCTTTCGCCGCCATGCCGATACCAGCGCCACCCCTGCCCACAGCCGCTGCTCCGCCGCTAGAAAGGCCATTCCCCGCCGGAAAGAGAGGGTTTCGCTGCAACATCCCTCATACCACTCCCGGCCGAGCTTTCCAGGACTCTGACCACGCAGACAAGGATACCGTGTAGCGACCAGACCTCAAGCGGTCCAATCATTGTGCTCCGGTGTCATCCTTGGATCAGTAATGCTGACACCACACAATACTTGAAGGATTTACAACATAGTAGCAATCACACACTTATTACATCGAGTGTATCAAAAGAAAACTTATTACAATAAATATGGCTTAAGGCCATCTAATAACGATAACAGCGGAAGGCTTGGAAGATAAGTGAGTCCATCAACTCCAACGGCATCACTGAGTATAGAACCATGACCTAAAGGCACCTTACTCGTCGTCTGAAAAGTCTGCAACATGAACATTGCAGCCCGAAACGGGTCAGCACATGGAATATGCTGGCAATGTAACACATAGAGAGCAATGAAGGAATAAGGCTATACTACATGCATATTTGGCTGGTGGAAAGCTCTATGGTTACAGTTTTGCGTAAAGCCAATTTTTCCCTACTGCAAAGGAATACATTTTATTTAACTATCATGGTGGTTGTTAAACATTGAGAGTGTAGACACCCTCTCAATCCCAATTAAACATCATCATTAAAACCCAACAAAATTAATTAGAGTAACATGATGAGATTCACATGATAGTCCAAGTACTAGATACTCAAGATGTCCATAACCGGGGACACGGCTAACCATGATTAGTTTATACACTCTGCAGAGCTTTGCGCACTTTTCCCCACAAGACTCGATCTCCTCCGTTAGGATTCTCGCACTACATGGTGTTTGAGAAACGGATGACCGAGACATAGTTTTTCAGAAGCGCTAGCACCTTACGATCGGGTAGACCGTTACACCTACTTTCCCCTACATCTGCTAGTCTACCACTATAAGAGTTCGCACAACTTAGTCAACTATGCTAGAGCCCATAGTAGCTTGTGGCTGCACACGGAAGTTTCTAGTATGAATAATCTCATGATCCCTTTAAGCCTAGGTGGCGGTCCAAAAGAAAAAAACAGGCAATCGCTGGAATACCCAGGTGCCTCAATCCACCCAGATGTGTATTTAAGTTTCCACCTTAGATAAACCATTAATTTAACAAACTCACATCTGTCATGAATATACTCACCCAATCCACGTCTACTAGCATAGCATGGCATAATAAGCAAACGTAGAAGTAACTCCCAAATGTTTGATAATAACAGGTAATAGGTACTACCTCATCTACTTCCCAAACCCACAATTTAATTAGATCCTAGTCATGCAATGTGTGAGGATTGATCTAATGCAATAAAAACTGGGTAATAGGAAGTATGATCAAAGTGTTACTTGCCCTGTTGATGATCCGCAAAACCTAGCGATCCGAAGTAGCAAGCGGTGCACTCCGGGTACTCTGTCACAAACAAACAAGCATACAATAAGTACTCAACTAATGCACAGGTAAAACTCAATAAGAGATCTAACCAGAAAGTTCAACTTAAGAACTCCGGTTGGCAAAAAGAATCAAATCGAACGAAGCAACAAAAGACAAACGGCAAAAGAAACAAGCTTCATTTACTAATATGGATCTAGGTCAAATTTTACAGAGGCAAAAACTGGTTTGAGTTAGTTAACGGAAAGAGGGTTTCGAGACGAAACTCCAGGCGCTTGAATCGCCTGATTCCGATAAACGAGCGAAAAGTTATACTAGAACGAACATCGGATCAGAAATCGCGATCAGAAAAATCGCGGAATAAATCCGGGAAAAAGAAAAACAACAAACAAATTAACGAAAGAATGTTCGTTATCTGGATCTAAACGATGAACGCGTTCGTTAACACGAACGAACGAGCGAACGCTCGCTAATTAACTAAACTGAGAAAAAAACCGATCTATCTAAAAAAAGAAACTAAAAAAATCGAAAACAAACCGGTGAGAACCAACGGTTTTCTAAAAAACCGCCGACGGCGGCGGATTCGACCTCGTCGGCGGCGGGCTCCGGCGGCGGCGGAGCGGGGGCGGCGGGCGGCGGCGGCGGCTGGGGCGGCGGGCGGGCGGCTAGAGCGGGCGGCGGCTTAGGGTTTGGAGCGGCGGCGGCTTTGGGCTGGCTCGGCCTGGGTGGCGCACTATATAAAGGCCTCGGCCAGGGAGTCCTAGCCGGACACAGCCCGTAGGTCGGTTCGAACTTTTTTTAAAATAATTACGCTCAGAATAAAAACAAAAGAAATACTAAACGGACTCCAAAAACCCCGAAATAAATTTTCCCCGGCTTCTAAAATCAAGCCGCACAGGATGAACATTTATTTGGGGCCTAAATGCAATTTTGAAAAACGCGCATTTTTCCTAAATTCAAATAATAGCAAATAAAACCAAAATAAAATCTTATTTGATTTTTTTATTAAATCCTCAATATTTCTTTATTTTGGGAAAGTCTTTTTTATTCCCTCTCTCATATATTTATAATAGAAATAATTGAAGATAAAATAAATAAAATCAAATGATCCTATTTTCAAAATTTGAGAAAACTCAAATATGAAAATAACGAAATCCCCAACTCTCTCCGAGGGTCCTTGAGTTGCGTGAAATTTCTAGGATCAACCAAAATGCAATAAAGTATGACATGCAAAGATGATCTAGTGTATAACATTCCAAATTGAAAATTTGGGATGTTACAAACCTACCCCCCTTAAGATGAATCTCGCCCTCGAAATTCGGGTTGGCTAGAAAATAGGTGAGGGTGGTCCTTCAGCAATTCTTTCTCTCGTTCCCAGGTGGCTTCATCCTCCGTGTGGTGGCTCCACTGAACTTTGCAAAACTTGATAACCTTGCTGCGGGTGACTCGGCTGGCATACTCAAGAATCTTAACTGGTTTCTCCTTGTAGGTCAAATCACTGTCCAACTAAATCGCTTCCAGCGGCACTGTATCTCTCAGCAGTATATCAGCCATCTCCGCGTGGCACTTCTTCAGCTATGAAACGTGGAACATGTCGTGAACTCCTGAAAATCCTTCGGGCAATTCCAACTTGTAGCCTACTTCTCCCATATGTTCCAAAACCTTGTATGGTCCTACAAAACGTGGCGCTAACTTTCCCTTAACTCCAAAGCGCTTAACTCCTCGAAGTGGAGATGCTCGAAGATAAACTCGGTCTCCGACTTCGTAAACTGTCTCCTTGCATTTAGAATCTGCGTAGCTCTTCTGCCTGGACTGGGCTACCTTGAGCCTATCACGAATCAATTTCACCTTCTGTTCATACTCCTTAATCAGATCCGGTCCAAACAACTGGCGGTCTCCAACTTCATCCCACGACAACGGGGTTCTGCACCTCCTTCCGTACAAGGCTTCGAAAGCGGCCATCTTCAAACTGGATTGATAACTGTTGTTGTAAGAGAACTCTGCATATGGCAAATTCTCGTCCCAACTAGATCCATAATCTAGTGCACAAGCTCTTAGCATATCCTCCAAAATTTGATTGACTCTCTCGGTCTGTCCATCTGTCTGCGGATGGAAAGCTGTACTGAACTCTAGCCTAGTACCGAAAGTTTCATGCGACTGATTCCAGAACTTTGAGGTAAATTGGGTTCCTCTATCTGATAGAATGCTCCTTGGAACTCCATGCAGACATATGATCCTGTTCATGTATATCTTTGCCAACTTGGAACTAGTATAGGTAATCTTCACTGGAATGAAATGAGCTACCTTTGTCAAACGATCGACTACAACCCAAATCGAGTCATAGCCTGAACGAGTTCTGGGCAATCCTGTAATAAAATCCATGCCTAACTTATCCCACTTCCATTCGGGTATCGGCAATGGCTGTAGCAATCCCGCTGGCTTCTGATGCTCTGCCTTTACTCTCTGACATACATCACAAACTGCTACATACTCCGCAATATCCTTCTTCATTCCGGTCCATGAGGGAGTCCTGGATTAGGGGGTGTTCGGGTAGCCGGACTATACCTTCAGCCGGACTCCTGGACTATGAAGATACAAGATTGAAGACTTCGTCCCGTGTCCGGATGGGACTTTCCTTGGCGTGGAAGGCAAGCTTGGCGATGCGGATATTCAAGATCTCCTACCATTGTAACCGACTCTGTGTAACCCTAACCCTATCCAGTGTCTATATAAACCGGAGGGTTGTAGCCCATAGGCAATCAACTCCATACACAACAATCATACCATAGGCTAGCTTCTAGGGTTTAGCCTCCTTGATCTCGTGGTAGATCTACTCTTGTACTACCCATATCATCAATATTAATCAAGCAGGAGTAGGGTATTACCTCCATCGAGAGGGCCCGAACCTGGGTAAAACAAAGTGTTCCCTGTCTCCTGTTACCATCCGGCCTAGACACACAGTTCGGGACCCCCTACCCGTGATCCGCCGGTTTTGACACCGACATTGGTGCTTTCATTGAGAGTTCCTCTGTGTCGTCGCCTTTAGGCTCGATGGCTCCTTCGATCATCAACAACGGAGCAGTCCAGGGTGAGACTTTTCTCCCCGGACAGATCTTCGTCTTCGGCGGCTTCGCACTGCGGGCCAATTCACTTGGCCACCTTGAGCAGATCGAAAGCTACGCCCCTGGCCATCAGGTCAGGTTTGGAAGCCTAAACTACACGGCTGACATCCGCGGGGACTTGATCTTCGACGGATTCGAGCCACAGCCAAGCGCGCCGCACTGTCTCGATGGGCATGATATAGCTCTGCCACCGAACAGCGCCTTGGAGGCCGCACACGCATCGGTTCCGACCATTAATTCGAAGCCTATTGCACCGATCGAGGATCATCGGTTGGACGCTGCCTCAGGGGCTGTGATCTCAGAGGCGATTGAGCCGAACTCCAGCCCCGCACTCCGCATGGCCCGTGACTCCCAGGAGCCGGATTCCTCTCCGAACTCCGAGCCCCCCGCGACCCTGCCGATCGAATCCGATTGGGCGCCGATCATGGAGTTCACTGCGGCGGACATCTTTCAGCACTCGCCCTTCGGTGACATCTTGAATTCTCTAAAGTCTCTCTGTTTATCAGGAGAGCCCTGGTCGGACTACGGTCAGCAAGGTTGGGATACGGACAACGAAGAAATTCAAAGCCCACCCACCACCCACTTCGTAGCCACTGTCGACGACTTAACCGACACGCTGGACTTCGACTCCGAAGACATCAACGGCATGGACGACGATGCAGGAGACGAATAAGAACCAGCACCTGTAGGGCGCTGGAAGGCCACCTCGTCATATGACATATATATGGTGGATACTCCAAAAGATGGAGATGGCGATGATGCCCCCAAGAAACAGCAAAAGCGCCGGCGTCAGCGGCGCCGCTCTAAATCCCGCCAAAGCAAAAACGGTGATTCCAGCACGGGAGATAATACTACCCCGGATAGCGCCGAAGAACACCCACCTCAGCAAAATTCGGCACAGGAAGATGGAGAAACCAGCCCTCATGAAAGAATGGCAGCCGAGAGGTCGAGGATGATAACTATACGCCTCCCTCCGAAGACGAGGCTAGCCTCGATGACGACGAATTCGTCATACCATCAGACCCCGCCGAACAAGAGCGTTTTAAACGCATGCTTTTAGCCACGGCAAGCAGCCTCAAGAAAAAGCAGCAACAACTTAGAGCTGCCCAAGAATTGCTAGCTGATAGATGGACTGAAGACCTTGCGGCCGAAGAGTATGAACTCGAACGCCCCTCCAAGAGTTACTCGAAGCGCAGGCCGCTACCCCGATCAGAGGAGGAAGCACCTACATCACCAGCGCATGACATGGCAGACCGGCCACCTCGCGGTCGTGACAGAGAGGCCTGTCGGCCCTCCACCCAAGCCATGCCCCAACACCGCTCAACTAAGGTACGGGAAAATGCGCCCGACCTGCGAGACATACTGGAGGACAAGGCAAGACAAACAAGATCGATCTACGGATCGCGCAGGCGCCCTACGGCATGTGACAATGATCTTCACTCCGGATACAACAAATCCGGCCGGGCCGAACACAACAGACATAGCTATTCCGAGCTGCGTCGTGATATAGCCCAGTACAGAGGCGCCGCACACCCTTTATGCTTCACGAACGAAGTAATGGATCATAAAATCCCAGAGGGTTTCAAATCCGTAAACATCGAATCATACGATGGCACAACAGACCCGGTGGTATGGATTGAGGATTATCTCCTTCACATCCACATGGCACGCGGCGATGATCTACACGCCATCAAATACCTCCCGCTCAAACTTAAAGGACCAGCCCGACATTGGCTTAACAGCTTGCCAGCAGACTCAATCGGTTCTTGGGAGGACTTGGAAGCCGCATTCCTCGACAACTTCCAGGGCACTTATGTGCGACCGCCGGATGCCGACGACTTAAGCCACATAATTCAGCAGCCAGAAGAATCGGCTAGACAATTCTGGACATGGTTCCTAACAAAGAAAAACCAGATAGTCAACTGTCCGGACGCAGAGGCCCTAGCAGCCTTCAAGCATAACATCCGCGACGAGTGGCTTGCCCGGCACTTGGGACAGGAAAAGCCAAAATCCATGGCAGCCCTCACGACACTCATGACCCGCTTTTGCGCGGGAGAAGACAGCTGGCTAGCTTGCAGTAACAACTTATCAAAGAACCCTGGCAATTCGGACACCAAGGACAAAAGTGGCAGGACACGTCGGAATAAGCAAAAACGCCGTGTCAACAGCGACAGCAATGAAGACACGGCAGTCAATGCCGGATTCAAAGGCTATAAATCCGGTCAGCGGAAAAAGCCATACAAAAAGAATACTCAGGGCCCGTCCAGTTTGGACCGAATACTCGATCGCTTATGCCAGATACATGGCACCCCCGAAAGGCCAGCCAATCACACTAACAGGGATTGTTGGGTGTTCAAGCAGGCAGGCAAGTTAAGGGCCGAAAACAGAGACAAGGGGCTGCACAGCGACGACGAGGAGCCCAAGCCGCCGAACAACAATGGACAAAAGGGCTTTCCCCCACAAGTGCGGACGGTGAACATGATATACGCAACCCACATTCCCAAGCGGGAGCGGAAGCGTGCGCTACGGGACGTATACGCGATGGAGCCCGTCGCCCCAAAGTTCAACCCATGGTCCTCCTGCCCGATCACTTTTGATCGAAGGGACCATCCCACTAGCATCCGTCATGGCGGCTTCGCCGCATTGGTCCTCGACCCAATCATCGACGGATTTCACCTCATAAGAGTCCTCATGGACGGCGGCAGTAGCCTGAACCTGCCTTATCAGGATACAGTGCGGAAAATGGGCATAGATCCCTCAAGGATTAAGCCCACAAGAACGACCTTTAAAGGCGTCATACCAGGTGTAGAAGCCAACTGTACAGGCTCAGTAACACTTGACGTGGTCTTCGGATCCCCGGACAACTTCCGAAGCGAAGAGTTAATCTTTGATATAGTCCCGTTTCGCAGTGGCTATCATGCCCTGCTCGGACGAACCGCATTTGCAAAGTTCAATCCGGTGCCGCACTACGCATATCTCAAGCTCAAAATGCCAGGCCCTCGAGGAGTAATTACGGTCAATGAAAACACCGAACGCTCCCTCCGTACGGAGGAGCATACGGCGGCTCTCGCAGTGGAGGTACAAAGTAGCCTTCTCAGGCAATTCTCCAGTCCGGCCATTAAAAAGCCAGACACTGCCAAGCGCGCCCGGAGTAACCTACAGCAGGACCGCCTGGCACACTCTGAGCAAGCGTAGCAATGCGGCCCCAACCCCAGCTTTCGCGACATAGCGAAATCAGTACCTCGCGTACATAACTATGCCCTTGAAATACCATGGGCACAGGGGAAGGGGCACAATAACGGCACGCCCAAAATACGGCTTAAAACGTACCAGGGGCTGCCGGATTCTTTTTTAATTTTTCTTACTTTCAGGACTCCATACTTTGGACGACCTATTCGGCAACTCGACTGCCGCACAAACGATGTAAGATCCAGGGAGGCAGACAAGCCATGGCGCATTATGGAATCGGTCTCTGTTACGAGCACTATACCTGTTTTAAATACAATTCCGCTGCCTGCCCCTGGTCAGGACATACTGAATAGTCCAATATCTTTTGCTTACCGTACTATTTGTATCGTTCGGCTTTGATAAATAGCCTCTCTGTAAACAATGCTTAGCTTTTTGTCTATTTTTTGCATTACTCTCTTTTATATATGTTCATTAATGACATGTTGCACCCGTACACTGTGGTATGGCAAGTACGCCAGGGGCTTCAGTACCCTTTAATATGGCGTGAGAAGTCCGTACACTTCCACAAGTGCGGCACCCCGAACTTATAGCACTATATGCATCGGCTCCGAATCATGATTTGGGTCAATAGTTGGGTTTGCCCGGCTCCTATGTTTTGGTGCCTTACGTTCTGCTATATCGGCTAAGGTAGCACTAGGAGAACCACTGCGATTGTCCCCGGTTGAGCTGGGTTAAGCACCTCAGTGGAGAAAGCTAAAACTGATTGTCATGATGAGCGAGAGACCGGTTGTTGTTCGAGAGGTTTTTCGAGTCCCTAAAGACTTATGCCGCTTCGAGCGAGGAGCTGGATAACCCCAGCCAAGGCGTGGATAGCGCCCCGAAATCGATCTTCCGAACTAGGGGCTTCGCCGAAATTTAAAATTATAAAGTTCTATGGCTAAGTGAGAGTGTTCAAGCATTATAGTTCGATTGCCTGGTTCGTCGTGCTGAGCGCCTCCCTCGAAGGACCCAAACATGGGAAAAAGAGCACACAGGTTTATCACCGAACACCCCAGCACTAGTGGCATGGGGGCAGAAGCCGACGACTGGCCATCTCTCAATTTTTGATAAACGGTCGCACAGAATATAATATTTTAAATTCAATAAGCATTGCTTAGCGCATATGAACAAGTTTTCAGCGCACAGGATAAACACGAGCAAGTTCATTCAAAAATTACATCCTTGGGGCATTCATCTGCCACAAGGCGGGCACCTGCAAGAACATCTTTATAATAGTTCTCGGGCTTGCGATGCTCCTTCCCCGGCGGCGGCCCGTCCCTCATCAGCTTCTCACCGTCCAGCTTACCCAGTGCACCTTTGCACGGGCAAGGGCCCTACGGGCACCTTCGATGCAGACGGGGCGCTTGATAACCTCGAGCCTTGGACAGGCCTCCACTATCCGCCGCACCAGCCCGAAGTAGCTCCCAGGCAGGGCCTCTCTGGGCCACAGCCGAACTATGAAGCCCTTCATGGCCTGTTCGGCCGCCTTGTGGAGTTCGACCAGCTGTTTCAGCTGGTCACTCAAGGGCACAGGGTGTCCGGCCTCAGCATACTGAGACCAAAACACCTTCTCCGTCGAGCTGCCCTCTTCAGCTCGGTAGAATGCGGCAGCGTCGGATACGCTGCGGGGAAGATCTGCGAATGCCCCTGGAGAGCTCCGGATTCGGGTAAGTAACAAGTAGTTTACTTTTATATTTCTGCTTTGCATGAAGAATGCCTTACCCGCTGCTATCTTTTTCACCTCCTCCAACTCTTGGAGGGCCTTTTGGGCTTCGGCCTTGGCAGACTTGCAGTCTCGAGGACCGTCGCGAGCTCGGACGCTTGGGTCTTTGACTCAAGCTCCAAACTCTCATGTTTTTTCATGAGAGCCTGAAGCTCTTGCTGCACCTCGCCAACCTGAGCCCCAAGCTTCTCTCGCTCGGTGCGCTCCGCGGCCGTTCTCTTTTCGGCCTCAGATAGCGCCTGCTTGAGGGTCGCCACCTCAGTCGTGGCCCTACAATAAGCAGTACAATCATGTTATTTTTTGCAATCACGCCTCTCTATAGGCACCCTTTTCAGTAAGGTATTTCTTACCTTCTTTCTCCTCGAGCTGCCGCTTGGCAAGGCCGAGCTCTTGCTCGGTCTGCTCGAGGTCCTGCTTCAGGACACCCACCTCTGCAGTCAGTGCGGCGGTGGATAGCAGCGAAGCCTACATACGCATATTGACTCTTTTTGTTAGACTCCTGCGAAATTTACTAGATCCTCTATTCGGCTTTTCTTTCCGAACGCCAAACAGAGCATCAGGGGCTACTATCTATGCGGTAATATTTTTACATATTTTTTACTTACCTCGAAGCCTGTTAGGAGGCTAGCGCAAGCTTCACTCAGTCCGCTCTTGGCGGACTGAACCTTCTGGATCACCATACTCATAATAGTACGGTGTTCCTCGTCGATGGAGGCGCCTTCAAGCACCTCCAGCAGATTGTCCGGCACCTTCGGTTGGACGGAGGCTGCCGGCTCAGAAGGCTTGCTCCTCTTTGAAGGAGTTCGCCTGCCGCGGTCCGGAATCATTGAAGATTCCGGCATGGTGTCCGGCTCAAAGCCAGACTTGGAGCCCTGGGGGGTCTTGTCCCCTTTACTCCTGGAGTCCGGGAGGTCGCCTTGTGGCTCCTCCAGGACCACCTCCTCCTGCCCCTGAGCTCGTTGTGACGCCACTTCGGCGTCATCCGTAGTGCGGGGGGAGACAACGGGCGGAACTGAGTTCACGTCCGATGGATCCAGGGAGCCGCTCGACGACTCGTTGAGTTCGGCCCGGGGTGGGTTGCATGATTATATTCGACATTAGGGAAAGCTGTGCAACGAAAGGAATATCATGAATTACTCCGGTATCCGAACACTTACGATTTCGCCGGACGCCTGACTCTGTCCGGCCACTCCTCTTCGTCCTCGTCGGCGTCGGGGGCGTAGTCCGGCGGAGGGGTTTTCCTCTTCTTGGACCCCTCGGCCTTCCCCCTTGGGGCGGCCTTCATTTTCTTTCCTCCCTCCGCAAGGGGGGGAGAGCTTTCTTCTTCCTCCTCCTCGTTTTCACGGGAGGAGGGCGTCTCGGACTTGTCGGATGACGAGTCCGACAACACCATGTTGCGGGTACTCTTTCGAGTCCCCGTGGTCTTCTTCTTCTTGGCCTTCTTTTCCGACACCACATAAGGCGCCGGAGCCAGCAGCTTCACTAGTAGAGCTGGGGCTGGGTCTTCGGGCAGCGGAGCCGGACAGTTAATCGGTCCGGATACCGCCCGCCAAGCGTGTCAAAGACAAGGGAGTTTAGATCCCGCATAGAGTTAAACTATGAAAGAAGCTGAACATCCTGTAAAAGGTGAAAATAGCTTACCTCGCTAGCGTGACGCTGCAAGCTGTATCCGCGGTCCTCGGAAGCGGATGCGGGAGCCTCGGCACCTTTGATTAGCGCCTTCCAGATGTCTTCATACGCCGTGTCGAAGAGCCTGTTAAGGGTTCGGTGCCGTGTCGGGTCGAACTCCCACAGAGTAAAGTCCCGTTGTTGACACGGGAGGATTCGGCGAACGAGCATGACCTGGACTACATTTACAAGCCTGATTGACTTGTTTACCAGGGACTGGATGCATGTCTTCAGTCCTGTCACCTCTTTATCGTTACCCCACGATAGGCCCGTCTCTTTCCAGGACATGAGCCACGTGGGGGGTCCGGATCGGAACTCGGGGGCTGCGATCCATTTCGGATCGCGTGGCTCGGTGATGTAGAACCACCCGGCTTGCCACCCCTTTAGGGTCTCTACGAAGGAGCCCTCGAACCACAGGATGTGGCAATCTTGCCTGCCATGGCGCCTCCGCACTCCGCCTGGTTGCCGCGCACCACCTTGGGCTTGACGTTGAAAGTCTTGAGCCAGAGGCCGAAATGGGGGCGGGCGCGGAGGAAAGCCTCGCACACGACGATAAATGCCGAGATGTTGAGGATGAAGTTTGGGGCCAAATCGTGAAAATCCAGGCCGTAGTAGAACATGAGCCCCCGGATGAATGGGTGAAGTGGAAAACCCAGTCCGCGGAGGAAGTGGGGAAGGAATACTACCCTCTCATGGGGCCTTGGGGTGGGGACAAGCTGCCCCTCCTCGGGAAGCCGGTGCGCAATGTCTTTGGACAAGTATCCGGCCTTCCTAAGCTTTTTGACGTCGCCCTCCATGACGGAGGAGACCTTCCACTTGCCTCCCGCTCCGGACATTGCTGGAGAAGGTTGAGGTGGGAAGTGCGGGCTTGGGCGCTGGAGCTCTAGTGCGCAGTAGATGGATAGGCAAAGGAGGAAGAAGGCATAGGTAAAAAGGTGGATCCTTATCCCCTTATATGGGCGGATGCGGTTGTGCGTCCCCACCTGCCTAATAAAACTCGCTTGCCTCCCAAGCGCCGTGGTAAATGGCGCGGTTAGGGTTACCCACGTCCGTATTGATGAGAAACCCGTAAAAAGGGCACGCGATCTCTGCTTTGACAAGACGTGCCAAGGAAACCGCCTCGCAAAACATGCTGAGGTGGAAGAGTAAAAACGATTCGAGTAAAGGACTTGGCCGTAGTGTGATAGCGCACTGCGGAATATGTCGGCAGATTTGATTTGTGTCAATATTATTCTCTCTATGGCAATATGTGGAAACTTATTTTGCAGAACCGGACACTACTCTTGGTGTTTACAAATCTTCTATGAAGGACTTGGAGGAGGAACCCGCCTTGCAATGCCGAAGACAATTTGCGAGCCGGACTCGTCGTCATTGAAGCCTGGTTCAGGGGCTACTGAGGGAGTCCTGGATTACGGGGTGTTCGTGTAGCTGGACTATACCTTCAGCCGGACTCCTGGACTATGAAGATACAAGATTAAAGACTTCGTCCCGTGTCCGGATGGGACTTTCCTTGGCGTGGAAGGCAAGCTTGGTGATGCGGATATTCAAGATCTCCTACCATTGTAACCGACTCTGTGTAGCTCTAACCCTATCCGGTGTCTATATAAACCGGAGGGTTGTAGCCCGTAGGCAATCAACTCCATACACAACAATCATACCATAGGCTAACTTATAGGGTTTAGCCTCCTTGATCTCGTGGTAGATCTACTCTTGTACTACCCATATCATCAATATTAATCAAGCAGGAGTAGGGTATTACCTCCATCGAGAGGGCCCGAACCTGGGTAAAACAAAGTGTTCCCTGTCTCCTGTTACCATCCGGCCTAGACACACAGTTCGGGACCCCCTACCCGAGATCCGCCGGTTTTGACACCGACAGTCCACCAGAAAGTATCCTTCAAATCCAGATACATCTTGGTATTTCCTGGGTGAATCGAATATGGTGAATCATGGGCCTCTTGCAGAATCAACTTCCTGATCTCCGGGTCATTAGGCACATAAACACGGTCTTCAAACCATAAGGTATCGTGCTCATCCTCATGAAATCCTTTAGCTTTTCCTTTGCTCATTTTCTCCTTAATAGAAGCAATCTCCTTGTCAGTCCTTTGAGCTTCTCTGATCTTATCCATCAAAGTAGACTGGATCTCCAATGCTGCTACATAGCCTCCCGGGACTATCTCCAAACATAGCTCACGAAGATTTTCGGCTAACTCCCTTGGTAAATATCCCGTCATTAGGGTGTTGACATGACTTTTATGGCTCAGCACATCGGCTACTACGTTAGCCTTTCTGGGGTGATAATGCAATCTCATATCATAATCCTTGATGAGCTCCAACCATCTTCTTTGCCTGAGATTTAACTCCTTCTGCGTGAAAATGAACTTCAAACTCTTGTGATCCGTGTACACCTCACAATGGTTTCCAATGAGAAAATGTCTCCAAGTCTTCAACGCATGCACTACGGCTGCTAACTCCAAATCATGCGTAGCATAATTCAACTCATGAGGCTTAAACTGTCGTGAGGCATATGAAACAACTCTTCCTTCCTGCATAAGCACTGCTCCAAGTCCTCGACGTGAAGCATCGCAATACACCTCATAATCCTTGGTCTGGTCTGGCAAAATCAACACTGGTAATGTAACCAAATGTTTCTTCAACTCCTGGAAACTGGCCTCACATTCCTCGGTCCATATGAACTTGGTATCCTTCTTCAACAACTCCATCATAGGCTTCACAATCTTCGAGAAATTTTCAATGAATCTCCGGTAGTATCCTGCAAGTCCAAGAAAACTCCGGATCTCTCCAACTGTGGTTGGCGCTTCCCAATTTGTCACAGTGTCAACCTTGGTGGGATCTACTGCTATACCTTCTCCGGATATAACGTGTCCGAGAAATCCAACTTCCTTCAACCAAAATTCACATTTGCTAAACTTGGCATATAACCGATGTTCTCTGAGTTTACCAAGTACCAAACGCAAATGCTCCTTATGCTCCTCTTCATTTTTCGAGTAAACCAGGATATCATCAATGAACACTACGACGAACTTATCCAAAAACTCCATAAATACTTTGTTCATCATGTTCATAAAATATGCAGGTGCGTTAGTCAGACCAAATGACATAACGGTATACTCGTACAACCCATACCTGGTGGTAAAAGCCGTCTTAGGTATATTCTGTTCTTGAATCTTCAACTGATGGTATCCTGATCGCAGATCGATCTTGGAAAATACCTTAGCTCCTTGCAATCGATCAAACAGATCATTGATCATCGGTAGTGGGTACTTGTTCTTGATGGTTAGTTCATTCAATCCTCGATAATCAACAACCATCCTTAACGATCCATCCTTCTTCTCCACTAGAAGTACCGGCGATCCCCAAGGCAAAGAACTTGGGAGGATATATCCTTTATCCAATAACTCCTTAATCTGCTTCTTAATCTCTTCCAAATCCTTTGCGGGCATCCTATATGGTCTCTTAGATATTGGCCCTGTGCCTGGCAAAAGCTCAATCAAAAACTCAATATCTCTATCCGGTGGCATGCCTGGCAACTCCTCCGAGAATACATTAGGGAAATCCTTCACTACTGGTACTTCCTCCTGCACAACTCCTGTTAACAAATTTACTTGAGTCCTTTTAGGCACATGCCGGGATACATACTTGATCCTTCTCCCTTCTGGGGTGGTAAGAAAAATTGACTTACTGGCGCAATCGATGTTCCCTCCATACATCGATAGCCAATCCATACCCAGAATTACATCCAAACCTTGTGATTCCAAAATCATTAAATCCGAGGGAAACACATGCCTACTTATACTCAATGGCACTTGAAAACATCCCTTACTAGCCATATACTTCGCTCCTGGTGAGCTTACTAACATGGGTGTTCTAAGAACTTTGGTGGGCAGGTTATACTTATCCACAAATCCCCTTGATATGTATGAATGCGATGCACCAGTATCGAAAAGAACGAGTGCAGTAAATGACTTAACCAAAAACTTACCGATTACTGCATCTGGCTACTCTTCAACCTCCTCCACGTTAACATGGTTCACCTGTCCCCTATTGGAAGGGTTCGGTTTCTTCCTAGAGGTTCCATTGCCATTTCCATTCTAAGATTCAGGACATTCATTGGCATAATGTCCGGTCTTCTGGCACTTAAAGTAAGTGACTTGGCTCAGATCTCTTTTGGCTGGGGTTGATGGGTTGGTACGGTTCTGGCCGTTGCTTCCTCCATTCCCATTACCATTCTTGGGGCCATTATGATTGTGCGAGCTACCTCCTCCATGGGTATGCTGAAAATGCCCTCCCGGTCTAGGGGTAAAACGTGGCTTCTGCTGAGCCCCTGAATTGTACTTCCCTTGTCCATACTTCCTCTTGCAATTTTCAATCTGCTGCTGCTTCCCTTCAATCATAAGAGCATGATCTACCAACTCCTGGTAGTTGCTGAAGGTTGCTACCATCAACTGCATGCTCAACTCATCATTCAGTCCTTCCAAAAACTTCTCCTGCTTAGCTGCATCCATAGCAACGTCATCCGGGGCATAACGTGCTAACTTACTAAAGTCATCCACGTATTGGCCAACTGTCCATCCTACTTGGCGCAAGTTGCGAAACTCACGCTTCTTCATGGCCATAGCTCCTACTGAAACATGGGCAGTACGGAAAGCCTGCTGGAACTGGTCCCATGTGATAGTGACGATAGGGAAAGTGGTGGTGAAATTCTCCCACCATGATGTTGTGAGTCCGTCAAGCTGATGTGCGGCAAACTTCACCTTTTCCGCATCTGTGCATCCTGCCGTGGTCAACTCCCTTGCTGTCTTGCGGAGCCAATCATCTGCTACTATAGGCTCGGTGCTACTAGAAAACACCGGCGGGTTCAGCCTAAGAAAACGGGCTAAGTGATCAACAAGTGGTGGTGGTGGTGGGTTGTTGTTGTTGTTCCTCTGATTTTGATTCTGGACTAGCAACTGCATGAACATGTTCTGCTGCTGGATTAACTGAGTGAGCTCCGGTGGGAAGGTAAATCCGGGGTCACGTCTCGGAGGCATCTGAGGGTTTAGAAAAGATGAGATTTAAGAATAGAGAGGGGTCTAGAGATAAAACACTACCCATATGAACATGAGGCAAAAGCAAACAATTCACTTCATTCAATCAAACAAGGGCATACAATCGGTCTAACTATCGCAAAAGTGCTTGGACTACTATATTTACATGGTGGACTACTACTACTGATGGGGTGGTCTACTAGAAATATTCTTCGGTTTGCAGACTCCATGATATCTGCTCCAGCTTCATCAACATAGTCATCATCGCTATCATCTGGATCCGAGTCGGTGTCGTCGATGATGATGTAGTATTCCGGGCGAATCTCCTTGGGTTCTTCGTCTTCTTCTACTGGTGTAGGGCCTCCCATAAATATTCTGATCTTCATTGTTAGGTCGACATTCTTATCCACTAGTACTCCGAGTTCCTCTTCATAATCTTCACGTGTAGCCTTGAGTTCTTCCTCCAGTTCCTTGATTCTTGTCCTTGCCTTCTTCAGATCCATCATGTCAGCGCACATCTGGTTCTCCTGACGTCGAATGTGATGGTTTAACTCCTGGATAAAAGCTGCAATTGATCTATCCTTCCTAGTGCTGATCATCTCCCAGTGCCCATCTCGACGCCCACAAATCTGGTAGATAGTATCGTTGAGATCATTGCGGTAAACTTCTCCAATGCGTCCCATGGCGATGTGAGCTGCCATGCTTTTTCCTAGACTCCAGGTTGGTGCATCAAAAGGAAAACTCTATGGGCTCAGTGACTGGCATGAACGTCCTTCCTGGAACTTGAACTTGAATCATCCAGCGCTCCTCTTCAGGTAAAGTGGCGTTGTAGGTTCCGGTGAAGCTTGGTACTCCTATGTTCAGATATCTAGTGACTTCCTTCAAGTGACGTCCAAAGGGTGTATCTTCATCCGATTGCGTGAACTTGTTCCTTACATCCGCCATCCTAAAAGAGTAGAAAAGATGAGGAGTCAGAATGAGAAGAGTGAGTAGTGCTCTAGGGCTTTAGCTTGGTGGTCGTGTCCTACAGTCAGCGTGTGCTCTGATACCATCTTGTAGCGACCAGACCTCAAATGGTCCAATCTCTATGCTCCGGTGTCATCCCTGGATCAGTAATGCTGACACCACACAGTACTTGAAGGATTTACAACAGAGTAGCAATCACACACTTATTACATCGAGTGTCTCAAAAGATAACTTATTACAATAAATATGGCTTAAGGCCATCTAATAACGATAACAACGGAAGGCTTGGAAGATAAGTGAGTCCATCAACTCCAACGGCATCACTGAGTATAGAACCACGGCCTAAAGGCACCTTACTTGTCGTCTGAAAAGTCTGCAACATGAACGTTGCAGCCCAAAATGGGTCAGCACATGGAATATGCTGGCAATGTAACACATAGAGAGCAATGAAGGAATAAGGCTATACTACATGCATATTTGGCTGGTGGAAAGCTCTATGGTTACAGTTTTGCGTAAAGCCAATTTTTCCCTACTCCAAAGGAATATTTAACTATCATGGTGGTTGTTAAACATTGAGAGTGTAGACACCCTCTCAATCCCAATTAAACATCATCATTAAAACCCAACAAAATTAATTAGAGTAACATGATGAGATTCACATGATAATCCAAGTACTAGATACTCAAGATGTCCATAACCAGGGACACGGCTAACCATGATTAGTTTATACACTCTGCAGAGCTTTGCGCACTTTTCCCCACAAGACTCGATCTCCTCCGTTAGGATTCTCGCACTACATGGTGTTTGAGAAACGGATGACCAAGACATAGTTTTTCAGAAGCGCTAGCACCTTACGATCGGGTAGACCGTTACACCTACTTTCCCCTACATCCGCTAGTCTACCACTGTAAGAGTTCGTACAACTTAGTCAACTATGCTAGAGCCCATAGTAGCTTGTGGCTGCACACGGAAGTTTCTAGTATGAATAATCTCATGATCCCTTTGAGCCTGGGTGGCGGTCCAAAAGAAAAAAAACAGGCAATCGCTGGAATACCCAGGTGCCTCAATCCACCCAGATGTGTATTTAAGTTGCCACCTTAGATAAACCATTAATTTAACAAACTCACATCTGTCATGAATATACTCACCCAATCCACGTCTACTAGCATAGCATGGCATAATAAGCAAACGTAGAAGTAACTTCCAAAGGTTTGATAATAACAGGTAATAGGTACTACCTCATCTACTTCCCAAACCCACAATTTAATTAGATCCTAGTCATGCAATGTGTGAGGATTGATCTAATGCAATAAAAAAACTGGGTAATAGGAAGTATGATCAAAGTGTTACTTGCTCTGCTGATGATCCGCAAAACCTAGCGATTCGAAGTAGCAAGTGGCGCACTCTGGGTACTCTATCGCAAACAAACAAGCATACAATAAGTACTCAACTAATACACAGATAAAACTCAATAAGAGATCTAACCAGAAAGTTCAACTTAAAAACTCCGGTTGGCAAAAAGGATCAAATCGACGAAGCAACGAAAGACAAACGGCAAAAGAAACAAGCTTCGTTTACTAATTTGGATCTAGATCAAATTTTACAGAGGCAAAAACTGGTTTGAGTTGGTTAAACGGAAAGAGGGTTTTGAGACGAAACTCCAGGCGCTTGAATCGTCTGATTCCGATAAACAAGCGAAAAGTTATACTAGAACGAACATCGGATCAGAAATCGCGATCAGAAAAATCGCGGAATAAATCCGGGAAAAAGAAAAACAACGAACAGATTAACGAACGAACGTTCGTTATCTGGATCTAAACGATGAACGCGTTCGTTAAAATGAACGAACGAGCGAACGCTCGCTAATTAACTAAACCGAGAAAAAAAACCGATCTATCTAAAAAACGAAACTAAAAAACCAAAAATAAACCGGTGAAAACGAACAGTTTTCTAAAAAAACTGGCGGCGGCAGCGGATTCGATCTCGTCGGCGGCGGGGCGGTGGCGGCGACTTAGGGTTTGGGGCGGCGGCGGCTTTGGGCTGGCTCGGCCCGGGTGGCGCGCTATATAAAGGCCTCGACCAGGGAGTCCTGGCCGGACACAGCCCATAGGTTGGTTCGGACTAGGGGTGGGCGTTCGGTATAAACCAAAATTTCGGTTTCGACCAATCGGTTTTTCATTAAATTCGGTTAGGAAAACAGAAAACCGAAAATGGCAACTAAAAATAGGTAACCAAAAATTCGGTTAACCAAATATTCGGTGCGGTTTTCGGTTTTAAACCGAAGCACCACAGTTTAAGTATCTGTGCCTAGAGTGCTGCAACGGCACCCTGTTATATAGGAAAAAAATCTGCCTCAACACATTAGTCGGGCGAGGTGGGACTAAACGAGTCAAATGGCACAGGCGCGTGGTCAGCCGTTCGCATGCTGCACGCGCGGGCACGCACAGCCTTTACAAAAGAGCCCACGTGAGTTGGGCCTTGCATGCATGTTGTCCAGGTAGGCCCATGCGGCATGCACGATGTGTTTGGTGGCGGTCGATCCTGTGCTCGATCGTGGGCGCGTGACTCCCGCGAGTCGTTGCTGAGCGCCTGCGCGGCTTCGTCTGCATCGTCTTTTCCGTTGTTCGTTACACTGAGTCGTGTTATTCGGTTTTTCTTCGGTTAACCGAGATAAAAACTAAACCTACCGAATTTTGTTCGGTTAGTGGACATGAAAACCAAAATTCTTTGTGATAGTAGAAAAAACCGAAAATTCGGTTTATTCGGTTTCGGCTTCGGTTCGGTTTTTGGTTTGTCGGTTTTTATGCCCACCCCTAGTTCGGACTTTTTTTTAAATAATTACGCTCAGAAAAAAACCAAAAGAAATACTAAATCGACTCAAAAAAATCCCAAAATAAATTTTCCCCGGCTTCTAAAATCAAGCCGCACAAGATGAACATTTATTTGGGGCCTAAATGCAATTTTGAGCATTTTTCCTAAATTCAAATAAAATAGCAAATAAAACCAAAATAAAATCTTATTTGATTTTTTTATTAAATCCTCAATATTTCTTTATTTTGGGAAAATCATTTTATTCCCTCTCTCATATTTTTATAATAGAAATAATTGAAGATAAAATAAATAAAATCAAATGATCCTATTTTCAAATTTTGAGAAAACTCAAATATGAAAATAACGAAATCCCCAACTCTCTCTGAGGGTCCTTGAGTTGCGTGAAATTTCTAGGATCAACCAAAATGCAATGAAGTATGATATGCAAAGATGATCTAGTGTATAATATTCCAAATTGAAAATTTGGGATGTTACATACCGGCGGCTACCCACCTACCATGCCCACGAGGTGTTCGGTGATTTGCCTGTTCGGTGATGGACTCCAACGACGAGGAGGCGTTCGCGGCTCTGATGGAGGAGGAAGCCGAGGCCAACACCGACAACGAAGAGCACCTCATGACCCTCACTGCTCTAGCCGGCATGTTCGCGAAGAATGCAAAGCCACGGCGAGGTGGCTCTGCGTCGGGTCGCCACAAGAGCAATCAGAGGCATTGAATGGAGGGCTATTGCTTGCTCTACTCCAAATACTTCGCCGACGGTCCACTACACGGCGAGATAGTATTTCAGCGCCGTTATTGGATGAGCTGGAAGCTCTTCCTCAGGATTGTGAATGCCATCGGGGAGTTCGACATCTATTTCATTTGCAAGAAGGATTGCACCGGCACAGTTGGATTCTCCTCACTCCAAAAGTGCATGGTGGCTATGAGGATGCTTGCATACGGAGTTCCCGGTGATATACATGAAGACTACATACGCATGGCTGAGTCCACCACCATTGAGTGTTTGTACAAGTTCTGCACGGCAGTGATGGAAGTGTTTGAACCACAATACTTGTGATCACCCAATGTTGAAGACGCCGCTCAGATCCTAGCGCAAAATGAAGCAAGCGGATTTCCTGGGATGCTTGGAAGCATCGACTGCATGCATTGGGCATGAAAAAACTGTCCATTTGCTTGGCAGGGGATGTATAATGGCGTGAAAGGAGTTTGCAGTGTGGTACTTGAGGCAGTGGCTACACATGACCTCTGGATTTGGCACTCCTTCTTTGGTATGCCAGGAACTAACAATGAGATCAACATCCTGCAATGCTCGAATATCTTTGCCAAGCTTGTTGAAGGTCATACTCCTCCAATGAACTTCGAGATCAATGGACGCCACTACAATAAGGGATACTACCTAGTAGATGGCATCCATCAAAGACAGTCAACATTTGTGAAGACTATCTCAAACCATGTGCCAGGAGGCAAGAACTCCTGCTTTGCTAAGTGTCAGGAGGCTTGCAGGAAGGATGTCAAGCGGGCATTTGGTGTGCTTCAATCTCGATTTGCCGTTGTTCGGTACCCCGCTCTGACCTAGTCGAAATCTTAGACGTGGGAGGTGATGAATTGCTATGTCATCTTGCATAACATGATCATTGAGAATGAGCAGGACGAGCCGATGTTTGATACTGAAGCATATTTTATGCAGGGTATTTATACAATAATAGACCAACATTTATGCCATCAAATTAGTAGCATTAAATTCATGATAAAATATATTTTCATCATATACCTATTTGGTTTCACAAGCATTGATATATTTTTGCACAAACTCGGTCAAACTTTGAGACAGTTTGACCCTCCAACAAATTTCAAAGTACACTCTTTCGGGGACAGAGTGAGTATGCGTTAGGAGATCCGAGACCCACAGAAGCATCAGAATTGCAACACGATCTGGTGGAGCACCAATGGAGGCTCAAGGCAACGCCTAGTTTGATGTGTTTTAATTTGTGTTCGAATTATGAGCTTGCTTCGTTGAACTATTTGATTTATATTGATTTATGTGATGAACTATGTGAAAAATTATTTGTTGTTGAATTTGTGCCGAATCTGAGTTGGAACTCGACAGCTGGGGAGGAGAACTTGGGGGGGGGGGCAGATGGGAACCGGAGCCCCCCATGCCGAAAATTGCGCCGACAAGCCCCCAAAAGGCGCTATTTTCCACCTTAAAACACCCGGGGGGGCGAACAACTGGAGATGCTCTAATAGATTGTTTACCTGGTTGCCCATGTTAGTACAGTTTGGGAGTACTAGTAGGGAGCATATAATTACTCGAAGAAAAGTTTGTCAAGATTTTTTTCGACAAATGGTGGATTTTATTAGCTCATAATGGAGCATCAAAAGGATACAACACACAATGAGCACACACCCGATCTCTGCATAGCTAGGATGCACACAACCAACGCCAACATACACAAAAAACGACAGCAAATAGCAAAGTCATATAATACCAAAGCTACGTGTAGACAATGAAATACCATATCCGCACCAACCATTTAATAACACCACACGGACAACGAAGTTCTTCAACAACAACGTCTTTAAGAAGGGAGCAACGCTCAAGCGTCACCGTCACCGGATCCAATCACCAAAGGGAAGAATCTAGATTTTCACCCTGAAGAATCAGTCCGAGCAAAACCGAGCAATGCCTTCAATAAGGTAACGACATAATATCGACATTGCCAGGTATAACCAACTCGGGTCAGACCTAGGCTTTCACCCCGAAGCTCAAGACCGGAAAGCTCGAGTAGCATGACCATCGACGTCACACATGTGTTTTCGCCACCACTTTTCTGCGATCCTAGCAACAAAATGCGATATGCACCAACGCCACTGCACTACCATCCCTTTGCGTCAAGCCGTCTTCCGTAGTTTGCATCTCACCATCGAAATAAACCACTAGATCTGAAGGGAGAAACTCTCACAGAGACCTTTCGATGGCCACCACAATCTCGTCGGAGAGAGCCCTGCATAGGTCTTCATCCCAGGAGCCAACATGGCCGAAACCGGGACACGAAAAACAGATCATCGATCGACGCATCGGTTAACCACCACCACAATGAGGATTGTCATCGGGAAACTGCATCGCCATCTAGAAACCGTCCCGCAGCAGGCCCGTCCGGACCAGCCACAGTCGACCCCAAGATTCGTCCATGGCACTACCCGCGCAGCCACCATGTCCACTGTCGCTGCAGAAGAGACTCGGGGCTGCCGCCCCGAAACCCGCACTCCGCCGTGAGCAAGCCCAACAGCCAAAGCCCTGTCGAGCCGCAGCCCACACATGCCTAGATCACGCTTTGGTCGCTGTCGATCTGAGACGCTGCGCGGCCGCCGCATCGGCCATCGCCATGGACGCCGCGTACCCATCAAGAGGGCCGCGCCGGAGGAAGATTCCGCCGCCGTCGGACGTCGGCAGGCTTTGCCTAGTGGCATAAGCCAGCGGGGCGAGGGGGAGATGTAGAGAAGGGAGTTCCGGCGTCGGAGATCAGGTTCCGCCCGTGCCACCCGTGCGGGCGACGGGCGTCAGTTATCCACTTGAAACCCAGGCTAGCTAGCTAGGTAGGTAATTCACACCAGTTTGTCAAGATCTATCAATATGAGATCTAATTTCGAAGATCCCGACGCGAGAAACGCACTGGTTAAAATGGTTCATAATTTAGGCGTCCGGTTAAAAATGTTTTGCTTCAGAAACCGGATTAGAAAAACATAAACAAAACCCACATTCTCTCCCGTGAGAAAAAATTCCTTCAAAACTCACAACTTGCGACAAGAGGGGTACACACGATGTGTCACTTGTCACCATCGAAAAAAAAAGATAAAACGTTATTTGCATTGTTTTTTTTTGAGACAATAGAACGTTCTTTGCAAAAACAAAGGTCGAGCGGAACGTTCTTTGCACAAGGCCGAGGAGAGGTGAAGCTTTCATAGGCTGGTCCAATTGGTGCTTTTGTTGGCTGCCACATGAGGGATGTCCGTGGTTGTTGGTCCACGGCGCAGAGGTTAGGAGTATCGGAGTCTGGGCCGGCTGGCCCATCCACACTCTTTATCATATTTTTGTCAAAAAAACTCTTTAGCATATTTTCACCCTAAAAAACAAACGTCAACTTTGTCATTCACGAATGACATGTGTGCCCCATGTTATGTAGGCCCACATGTCAGTCAAACTACGGTGATCCTAAATCAGCGGTCCCTTCGGCGTGAACTAGTCCATTTGCTCGGCGCAGCCGCACCCTTCCGCAAGAAAGAAAAGGGAGGGGAGGGGGGGAACAGAATAACATCAGACCCGCAAAGAGGAGGAGCGAAACGAAACAGCATCCCTGCCTTCCTCCACGCCCGTAGGGTTTCCGGATCGGAGGAGCCCAAGCCGCCGCAGCCATGGTTCGCGGATCGCTCGGGAGGTTGGCGTCGCGCACCCTCTCCGTCGCCGGCAAATGGCAGCACCAGCAGCTCCGCCGTCTCAACATCCACGAGTACCAGGTGCCCGCGTCCAGATCCCGCCGTTCCTTCCCCATTCTTCTCGATTCCTATTTGTGCGGATTCGTTTAATCTCGATTTGGAGGCCCGTCTGACAAGCTAGGGTTTCTGCCGGCCTTGCTTATGTGGGTGTCGCAGGGCGCGGAGTTGATGGGGAAGTTCGGGATCAACGTGCCCAAGGGCGCCGTGGTGGGGTCAGTGCAGGAGGTCAAGGAAGTTTTGAAGAACGTTTTCCCCAGTGAGAAAGAGGTGATGCTACCTAGGTTTCTAATGTTTTGTTTTTTTCGTGTCGTTGTTATCCTTCACTCGTGCAAATGCGAGGCTCGTGCTGCGCAGATGGTATTGAAATGTGTTAGCGAATCTAGTTTACTGCGAATTCCTGCTGAATCCGGATTAGGTTGGTAGAAATGTATTTCTTGTTTGGTAATGTTTGCTGTGATGTGCGATGCATTTTGGAAAGGAGGTTATTGGTTGCTATAATCTATGATGTGTGCGTATTCTGATAGCCTCGTTCTTGCATTTCGTACGCCTCTGTTTTATATTGTCCTGTGTGTTAAAAGTAACATTACTTACATCTGTAAATCACTCCACTGCCCTGCAAACAAAGGGAGTCATGCCATGCTGTAGTTGCTCTTGGAATTATAATGCTGTATTGGGATAGTTTTTGACCTCCAAGAAATACTCTATATTTTCTCCAAAAGCTGTTTTAATTAACTGAGATGACGTCCCAGGTTCTTTTCTGTATTCTGCACCTAGCTACTTGTGTAGCTGTGTTAGTTATCCTCGTGCTAGCAGATTGTTTGACCATGTTAATGAATCTAGTTTACTGCAAAATCCTGCTGAATCCGGGTTAGGTTGGTAGAAATGTATGTTTGGTTTGGTAATGTTGCTGTGATGTGTGATACATTTTGGAAAGGAGGTTATTGGTTGCTATAATCGATAATGTGTGCGTATTCTGATAGCCTCATTCTGGCAATTCATACGCTTGTATTGTATATTATTCTGTGTGTTAAAAGTAACATTACTTACATGTGTAAATCACTCCACCGCCCTTCAAACAAAGTGAGTCGTGTCACGCTATAGCTGCTCTTGGAATTATAATGCTTTGTTGGCATAGTTTTTTTTGCTAACGTTATGAACTCTTAAGAAATAGTCTATTTTTTCTCCAAAAGCTGTTTTAATTAACTGAGACGACGTCCCAGTTTCTTCTCGGTATTCTGCACCTAAATACTTGTGTAGCCTTGTTAGTTATCCTCGTGCCAGCAGATTGTTTGGCTGGGCAGTTCATTCCCAATACGAAGTATAGTAGATTTTCATCGATAATGTATTTCTGGTGCTGTTTGTATCATAGCTTGCACCATGTTATTATTGGTAGTTCAATTGTGTTTTAAAGATGACACCATTGCAGATAGTTGTGAAAAGCCAAATCCTTGCCGGTGGCCGTGGATTGGGAACTTTCAAAAGTGGACTGAAGGGTGGTGTTCATATTGTTAAGGCTGAGGAGGCTGAAAGCCTTGCAGGTAAATCTTTGTGAGCGGTAGTTTACATTATGGTATGTGGACATTCATGGTGTAGTAACGCAGTTTGAAGATATTGTGTATCCAAGTATTTGTTGAGATGTATTGTTGGGAAATTGGCTTAGCAGATCCACATTTATGCATAATCCTTATCATTCCTGACTGCATTACTAGAAATGCGCGCCACCTGGCCAATTTTATGGTATACAACTATCCATACACATGAAGGCCAAGCATATAATATACTGAGATCAGTTCATTTTATTGGTTGCGTCTAAATTGTTGTCATCACATTTATCAGTTATCATAGTGAAAACTGCAACTGCTCATGTGCTTCTATGAAGCGTGACATGATAATTACATTCAGGTTTAACTAAACTGATTTATTTTAGGTGATCTTTTCTTGGAATCTACTACCTCCATACCAAAATATAAGACGTTTGGCCTACCAAAACGTTTTATATTTTGGTATGGAGGTAATATGTTGTATCCATGCCTTTGTTGCCGGCTATAAGTGGTTTATTATTTAGTGGCCTACCAAAACGTTTTATATTGGATTTCTAGTGACATGTAGTGTTGTCATTAGTCATTTTCTTCAGAGTGAATCAACTAAATTGTAGTTACTTCTGTGTTGGTTGTGCATGTTTTCACTGTAGAGTGTTTGTACTGACTCATCTGCAGCAAAAATGCTTAACCAGGTCCTGGTAACAAAACAAACTGGTCCACAGGGGAAGGTTGTGGGCAAGGTTAGTTTTTTCTAATCTGATCCCATCTTTCAGTTGTGTTATGTAGCATTGCTAGAAATTAACGTTTTAGGTATTTTGTGACTCTTAACTAAGCAAGTTCTGGCTTCCACGGGCTTAATACTCACCTGATTTGTTTCTATCAATCTTTAGATGTATGATGTATGCACCAATTCCAGTGTACTTGTGTTCAATAAAGTAAAGACACAATAATAATATACAGTTGAATGGCCCAATCACCGTACCCAGTGTTCTTGCCGAGCAATGACAATAGTTAATTTACAACATATTTTTTGAGTTATTTTTAAGACAATAGTGCATTAGCATTTCAACTTCTCAGGTAAACGATATTCAAATAATGCTGCTGTCATTTAGTTCTGCTTGATTCAGTGAAACATTTTTAACTACTGATATTTTTTCTGTTCTGTTTGACAGGTCTACTTATGCGAGAAAATGTCACTTGTTAATGAGATGTACTTTGCGATCACCCTTGACAGGAAGACTGCTGGTCCAGTATGTCATTGATCACTGGCCCGCTTGTTCATTTTGTCATTTTCATTACCCAACATCTGTTCAATTTTGTGAATAAATCAGTGCGGTCTATATTGTTTTTATAAGATTTCATGGTATTACAAACCTTTCTCATGTATAAGTGCCAAAGGAAATAGCTATTAGTGCTGTTGATTGTTTTTACTCCAGTCTTGTTTAGGATGTCGATCCATGATAATTTATAAGATTGTGTGCATGAATATGCTTACATGAAAAATATAGATTGTATTTTCATGGGAATAGTGTTCCTCTTTTGTCCCTACATAACAAGTTACCCCAATTATTTAATTGAAGTGATTAATGTATATATTATATTCAGTTTTCCATTTAAAAAATACCATTATATGGTAAACCTTCACATTAATCTTTAGTCGTCTAATAACAGGCTGTCACATTAGTATTTCACTGTATTAAGTTGCTTAAATTTTGGATGTATCATTAGACAAGTTTCCTCTACAGTTTTTTGAGGCCACGCAGCGATATTTTCTTTCTACTTCTGTATTTTTTACATAGGTATGAACTGAACATTTGGGGTGATGTGACCTAGTCCTTGAGTGTTCTTAGTTGTTTTGGCCGCTTTACTTTTTCTAAACCCTCTAATGTACTTAATCAATCAAACCTGTAGCTACTTAATGTCCATTCTTCCCTGTTTCAATTGCAGAGACTCATGCTGTGAGATTTTGTTTTCTAGTGCTGATTGCTAAGGTTCATATTTATCTTTTCCAGCTCATTATAGCTTGCGCCGAGGGAGGAACGAGCATTGAAGATCTTGCAGAGAAGTTCCCTGATAAGATCGTTAAGGTCATCTATTTCTTCAACTTGTTTTTGGATCAATGCGTACATATCTTGAGTAGCAGGTTCATATCAGAGCTTTTAGCGTCCTAATGATAATTTGCTTACACATTGAAATCCAATTCGTTATATTACCAGGTTCCTGTTGATGTATTCAAGGGAATCACTGATGAGGATGCAGCTAAAGTTGTTGATGGTCTGGCACCAAAGACAGCAGACAGGCAATCTTCTATAGAACAGATTAAGAAGCTATATGAACTTTTCTGCAAGACCGACTGCACAATGCTGGAGGTACTGCAGTGTGAAGTGATTCTCATTTGCGATGTTAAATATCTTTGGCATTCTTATGATCTGGATTTCTTATGTGAGTAGATAAATCCTCTTGCTGAGACAGCTGATAAAAAGCTAGTTGCTGCTGATGCAAAGTTGAACTTCGATGATAATGCTGCGTTTAGGCAGAAAGAAATATTTGCACTGCGTGATACAACACAGGAGGACCCCAGAGAGGTATTTCATGTGTTGCTCTTCTCTTTAATACCTTTTTCATGTTCAGTTTGTCTCTCTGTTAAATTGTTCTCTTCTTTATTTTGTAATCCCTAACCCTTCTTTTGAAGGAAGATTTGCCTCTATAGATTATATTTTTGTTACAAATATAAGAGCAATATCAACTGAGATTTATCTTTACCAACTTTACAGGTGGCTGCTGCTAAAGCAGATTTGAACTACATCGGGCTTGATGGAGAGATTGGTTGCATGGTGAATGGTGCAGGATTGGCAATGGCTACGATGGACATCATTAAGCTGCATGGTGGTACACCTGCCAATTTTCTTGATGTTGGTGGTAGTGCATCCGAGGGACAGGTATATAGTGGGATTTTGTTTGTTTGTTTGTGTTATCATCCCTGGCGAAATGTATAAATACTATTAACAGCTAGAAGAGGTTGCAAAAACTAATGATTAATTACTTAAAATCCATGTGAAGAATTGTGTTTCCACCTTTTATTTTCAACAAATGCACACGTTCATTTTTCTAAAACTTTTATTCAGGTTGTGGAAGCATTTAAGATATTGACTTCAGACGATAGAGTGAAGGCAATTCTAGTGAACATTTTTGGAGGTATCATGAAATGTGACGTGATAGCAAGTGGAATAGTGAATGCAGCTAAACAGGTATCCATCAAGTTTTGATTGAATGAATGTACCATATTCTTGTAGCTCGTTTTAGTAAAATTATTTTCACCTCTTCGGTGTTTATTATTTCTGTGGGGAACCTTATATTGAACTTGGCTACAGTTTATTTGCATCCGTTTCAGAAACTAACCCTTGACATACAAGTCAATATTTGTTTCAGTCTTCTGCTCGTTTTTTTTTGTAACACCAAACTATCCCATATTTTTTGTGCATACTTTATTGTATGTGGTTTCATTATAGGATAGTTTGCTGTTACCTTTAGTGTCTTCTGCGAAAGATTTTTTCTGTATTGGTGACAGCTACTGTGTATAATTTTGTATTTTTCCCATAATGTATGCTAGAAGAGTCCTTTCAGCATGTTATTGTTCCCCAGGAAATTTATGATAGCACATAGCATGTTATTTGGCTTAATATTCCTTGAGCTTACAACTACATAGCATGGTCTACATACTTTTCCTGTAGCAAATTCTTACACTTGTTCTCCTATTATCAGGTTGATCTTAAGGTCCCTGTTGTTGTTCGGCTAGAAGGCACCAATGTAGACCAAGGGAAAAGGATTCTTAAGGTATTGGTGATTATCTTTGTGCATGCGTGTTAGCTGAGTCATGCTTCCTTTGTTCTGAAGTTGTTCATGTTTGGGATTTGACTGGTCATGGTGCTCTGATTGCAGGAGAGTGGAATGACATTGATCACTGCAGAGGATCTTGATGATGCTGCAGAGAAGGCTGTAAAAGCATCAGTCAAATGATTAATGATTGTACCATATCAGTCTAAAGTTCTGTTTTCACTGGCACAAGAGGAGTGGTGCTCTCTTAGTGATTTTGGGGGCCGTAATCTTGAAGTGCATTTTTTTTGAAGTGGAGTGATTCCACTTTTGAGTTTTCCTTAAAACTTGTGATCTTTGTGTTAATAAACCTATATGGGCACAAAATTGAGCAGCCACTGTTGTGAAGTTCAAGTAGGATTTACCTGTTTTGCCCGGATCAGCAGGGTACATGTTGACGCTTCATTTGCCCTGTCAATTACTGCATCTTGCGTCTTAACTGCGCAGCCTAAGCTGTTAAAATCGTACAAACTGAAATTTCTTTAGGGGGTTATTTTTATTTTTTAATACTGCACCAAGTTTGCACGTTCTCTTGTATATGAGCCTGTTTCCTGTCTGTTGGGGGTTGGGTGAAAGTTTGAAACTGCTAACCCGGTCAGGTCACTCCTCTCCAGGCTCCACCTATTGTCTATGATAAATCTTGAATTATTGCTGAAGTATTGTCCTTGCAGCCGAGGTGTTGCTTCCGCAGTGGTTTCATGTGTCAATGTTCTGGCCTTGACATGAGCTTGCACAGTCGATGACCCGTACGTGGCCCAACAGGCATTGCTGGTGCCTGGTGTGGTCTCTTCCTGCTGGCTATGGCATATCGTCCGCCCGTCCAGGAATGGCAAATTTGACAATTTTGACCCGAAGAGGAAATCAAATCACAGATTGAACTGTTCGTGAAAATATTTCATGCCGCCGACCTTTTTGTGTAGCGTCCGCCACGCAGGCGCCACATCCTACGGTGCAACGTCCAGCACGGGGGCGTTGCAAGCCAGTCCACCGTGGCAGCCCTGGGTCCCGCATCCAGTAGTGCAGTGCCTCCAAGCTAGGCGCCGCACATGTGCAGCGCCTAGCGCTCGGGCGTTGCATTATGACTTATCCACTGCGGCGGCCCTCCTCCCCTCCACCCCTTGCACCACCAGTTACAGAAACAACATACGCCGCGGCCCTCTCCTCCCCCCCTCTCAATCCCCTCTCCCAAATTCTTCAGATCTGACGATTTGGTCCGTGGATTTCTTCACCAATCCATCCTAGAAGGTATTCTCCTTCGATCCCCTTCTTTCTATCCATAGAATGTATGATATTTTGAAGATTTGGGGTACCCTTGTTTGAATCTTGCATATATTAGATTTGGGGAACCCTTGTTAGATTAGAATGTTGCATGTATTAGAATCTTTTATGTATTAGATACCTAATTTTGCAACCCTAGTTTAGTTGATTTTATTGAAAAGATATGGTTTGGATACATAGGCTGACATGTTATTTATATGGAAAAAATATTTGTATTTGATCTTGCATGAAGTAGGCCTAGTTTAGTTTATTTGTGTTGAAATTATATTTGTATTGACAAGAATGCTTTGGATACATATGCTTTGAATTTTGCATGTACTAGGTGTACTTTAGTTTATTTGTATTCAAAAGATAATCGTGTTGACAAGAAAGCTTTCTTTCAAATTGTTAGGATGGTTTGGCTTCTCGATGATCACTGGGACAAACAACACCGGTTGTACGCTATGTCGGTGGAGCAACGGGTAATAATGAAAGTGGCCGTTGTTATGAATTTCGTGTTTATTTCAAACACAGATGCCCCATATGTAGTGTTATGATTTGTTTGTTTGTAGGAGCTTGCACCTCTGAAGCTTCGGTCTCACGGGGTCACCCTTGGGTGGATGCGCTATGATGAGCGATACACACCGTATGTAAGGGAGACATGACTTCTCCCTTTCATTCAGATGGTCAGACGGTCGACGCCACCCAACAATGCTACAGCACTCATCGCGCTTATTGATCATTGGAGGTCGTAGACACATAATTTCCATCTTCGGACCGGGGAGATGACCGTGACGCTCCAGGATATTGCTATGATCACCGGTCTTCCTATCGATGGGAATCCTCTATGTATGAGCAATGATTCTGATGGGTGGCGCGCGCAGATGAATGCCCTTATCGGTATGGTTCTTTCGAAGCCTCGGAACCAGCAGCAGAAGACAAGAAGAAGGAAAGAGTCGCAGCCGGTGCTACTTTCACGTGGATTACTGAGCACTTTGGTACTTGCCCTCAGGAAGCTAATAAGGACATGGTCAAGACATATGCTCGTGTCTACATGTGGTACGTGATATCCAGGACTATGTTTGCTGATGGCACAGGCAAGAATGCTCCATGGATGTGGCTGAAGGCGTTGGCCGTCTTCGATAGCAAATGGAGTTGGGGTTCGGCGACACTGGCTTACTTGTATAGACATGTATGAAGTTGTTTCTTTTTCACTTCATTGCTACATTATGAATCCGATCTTGCTCTTAATTCAACCATGTTCTCTTTTATGTGCAATTGGACGAAGCCTGTTGTAGGTCATCTGAAGGTATTGATGGTTGTTTGCTCGCACTTTCCATATGGAGCTGGGAGCGTTTGCCGGTTGGACGACCGAAGACCGTGAAGTACGAGGATTGGGACGACAAAGGCGACCCACTACGGCTCCCCACTTGGGCTTACAAGTGGGATGTGTTAAATGAGACGACAGATGATCCCTACAAGTTGTATAAAAGCGAGCTGGACGCGATCACGCCTGAGCAGGTGAATCGACATTGCATAAGTGATTATGATGCTTCTATTGTAACTCGATATCAATTTTGCATTCTATCCCATTTTGCAGGTGGAATGGGAGCCGTATGGAAAAGGAGAGAGTTTTGGTAACCCTAGAGAGTTCAGGCCGAATCTGATGTGCACTAGGGATAGGGATCTCTGGCATATGCGGTGCCCACTCATATGCAACTGGGCGGTTGAGCTTCACCTCCCACATCGAGTGCTCCGTCAGTTTGGTTTGTTCCAGCCACACCCGCCGGAGTGGGAGGACACAGACAAGTTGCTACACGCGTAAGATATAATTAACCTTGAGCACTTAGCAGCTTCTCGGCGGTTTCGATGGTGCTAATATTCTGTTTCTAACTTGCAAGTTGGATAGGAAAAAGCAGCGGAAGATCAAGGATTGGGACAAGCATCACAGGAAGTATGTCGTACAATTTGCGCTTAGTGTGAAGCAACCTAGGGCTGGAAAACCAGCCCAGCTTCGTGAGCACTGCCCGCTCGCGTTCAACAACTATCTCACATGGTCTCTTGCAAGTACCTGTGTGGAGGTATGCAAGCCGGCGTAGGCTGAGGAGATTTTGGAAGATCCTACCGTTTTTGATGAGATAGCCCAGCACCAGTACAACACATTAGTCAGGAAAGGCAACTCAGTGATCCCTTCAGCTCCAATGATGAACTTTGTGGTATTTGCCCTCTTTACTTTTCATTCACACTATGCACATCTTCGCTTGCCTAACACGTTAATACCGTTTCTGTTCGTAGCGTGCCCAGATCAAGAAAGCAGCTGATGAGACCGAGACTATTCTTGAAACAACCCCGTCTGGCAAAAGCGATGAGGAAGGTGCACTTCGAGCATTCATCAAGGTTCACATCTCCTTCAAACTAGCACTTAACATGTGTTGCTACGTTCGATGTCTCATTCACTTATACATGTTGCAGCGCCAGGGCCAAAAGTTAAGGCGGCTATCAAACCTTTTCGATTGTCGTGACCCCGAGTATGTATCACCAGAACGGTCTAGATCGGCGACACCATCAGATCCTGCTTCGGGGCAGGGCCATGGTGATCATTTGGAGGATGAGGATGTGGGTGTGGTCACCCAAGAGGTATGGCATGAGGATATATATCCAATTGTTGATTGCTACCTCTTGAGCACTGTGTTGGTTTTCCTTTGAAAAGGAAAGGGTGATGCAGCAAAGTAGCGTAAGTATTTCCCTCAGTTTTTGAGAACCAAGGTATCAATCCAGTAGGAGGCTACGCGTGAGTCCCTCGCACCTACACAAAAAAAATAAATCATCGCAACCAACGCGATAAGGGGTTGTCAATCCCTACACGGTCACTTACGAGAGTGAGATGTGATAGATATGATAAGATAATATTTTTGGTATTTTTATGATAAAGATGCAAAGTAAAATAAAAGGCAATTAAAATAACTAAGTGTTGGAAGATTAATATGATGGAAGATAGACCCGGGGGCCATAGGTTTCACTAGTGCCTTCTCTCAAGAGCATAATTATTTTATGGTGGGTGAACAAATTAGTGTCGAGCAATTGACAGAATTGAGCATAGTTATGAGAATATCTAGGTATGATCATGTATATAGGCATCACGTCCGAGACAAGTAGACCGACTCCTGCCTGCATCTACTACTATTACTCCACACCTCGACCGATATCCAACATGCATCTAGAGTATTAAGTTCATAAGAACAGAGTAACACTTTAAGCAAGATGACATGATGTAGAAGGATAAATTCATGCAATATGATAAAAACCCCATCTTGTTATCCTCGATGGCAACAATACAATACATGCCTTGCTGCCCCTACTGTCACTGGGAAAGGACACCGCAAGATTGAACCCAAATCTAAGCACTTCTCCCATTGCAAGAAAGATCAATCTAGTAGGCCAAACCAAACTGATAATTCGAAGAGACTTGCAAAGATAACCAATCATACATAAAAGAATTCAGAAGATTCAAATATTGTTCATAGATAAACTTGATCATAAACCCACAATTCATCGGTCTCAACAAACACACCGCAAAAGAAGATTACATGGAATAGATCTCCACAAGAGAGGGGGAGAACATTGTATTGAGATCCAAAAAGAGAGAAGAAGCCATCTAGCTAATATGGACCCGAAGGTCTGAGGTAAACTACTAACACTTCATCGGAGGGGCTATGGTGTTGATGTAGAAGCCCTCCGTGATCGATGCCCCGTCCGGCGAAGCTCCGGAACAGGCCCAAAGATTGGATCTCGTGGATACAGAAAGTTACGGCGATGGAATTAGGGTTTTGGCTCCGTATCTGATCGTTTGGTACGTAGGTATATATAGGAGGAAGGAGTACGTCGGTGGAGCAACAGGGGCCCACGAGGGTGGAGGGCACGCCTGGGGGGTAGGCGCGCCCCCTACCTCGTGGCTTCCCTGTTGGTTGCTTGACGTAGGGTCCAAGTCTCCTGGATCTTATTCGTTTCAAAAATCATGTTCCCGAAGGTTTCATTTCGTTTGGACTCCGTTTGATATTCTTTTTCTGCGAAACTCTGAAATAGGCAAAAAACAACAATTTTGGGCTGGGCCTCCGGTTAATAGGTTAGTCCCAAAAATAATATAAAAGTGAATAATAAAGCCCAATAATGTCCATAAGAGAAGATAATATAGCATGGAGCAATCAAAAATTATAGATACGTTGGTGACGTATCAAGCATCCCCAAGCTTAATTCCTCCTCGTCCTCGAGTAGGTAAATGATAAAAATAGAATGCGGAATGCTACTAGACATAATTTCAATGTAATTCTTCTTAATTGTGGTATGAATATTCAGATCCAAAAGATTCAAGACAAAAGTTTAGTATTGACATAAAAAATAATAATACTTCAAGCATACTAACTAAGCAATTATGTCTTCTCAAAATAACATGGCCAAAGAAAGTTATCCCTACAAAATCATATAGTCTGGCTATGCTCTATCTTCACCACACAAAGTATTTAAATCATGCACAACCCCGATGACAAGCCAATCAATTGTTTCATACTTTTGACATTCTCAAACTTTTTCAATCTTCACGCAATACATGAGCGTGAGCCATGGACATAGCACTATATGTGGAATAGAATGGTGATTGTGGAGAAGAAAAAAAAGGGAGAAGATAGTCTCACATCAACTAGGCGTATCAACGGGCTATGGAGATGCCCATTAATAGATATCAATGTGAGTGAGTAGGGATTGCCATGCAACAGATGCACTAGAGCTATAAGTATATGAAAGCTCAACAAAAGAAACTAAGTGGGTGTGCATCCAACTCGCTTGCTCACGAAGACCTAGGGCATTTTGAGGAAGCCCATCATTGGAATATGCAAGCCAAGTTTTATAATGAAAAATTTCCACTAGTATATGAAAGTGATATCATAGGAGACTCTCTATCATGAAGATCATGGTGCTACTTTGAAGCACAAGTGTGGTAAAAGGATAGTAGCATTGTCCCTTCTCTCTTTTTCTCTTAATTTTTTTTGGGCATTTTCTCTTTTTATGGCCTCTCTTTTTTCTCTTTTTTTTTCTTTTTTTAGTCCGGAGTATCATCCCGACTTGTGGGGGAATCATAGTCTCCATCATCCTTTCCTCACTTGAGACAATACTCTAATAATGATGATCATCACACTTTTATTTACTTACAACTCAACAATTACAACTCAATACTTAGAACAAAATATGACTCTATGTGAATGCTTCCGGCGGTGTACCAGGATACCCAATGAATCAAGAGTGACATGTATGAAAGAATTATGAACAGTAGCTTTGCCACAAACACGATGTCAACTACATGATCATGCAAAGCAATATGACAATGATGGAGCATATCATAATAATCAGAACGGTGGTAAGTTGCATGGCAATATATCTCGGAATGTCTATGGAAATGCCATGATAGGTAGGTATGGTGGCTGTTTTGAGGAAGGTATATGGTGGGTGTATGATACCGGCGAAAAGTGCGCGGTATTAGAGAGGCTAGCAATGGTGGAAGGAAGAAAAATGTGTATAATCCATGGACTCAACATTAGTCATAAAGAACTCATATACTTATTGCAAAAATCTACAAGTTATCAAAGCAAAGTATTACGTGCATGCTCTTAGGGGGATAGATTGGTAGGAAAAGACCATCGCTCGTCCCCGACCGCCACTCATAAGGAAGACAATCAATAAATAAATTATACTCCGACTTCATCACATAACGATTCACCATACGTGCATGCTACGAGAATCACAAACTTTAACACAAGTATCTCTCAAATTCACAACTACTCAACTAGCATGACTTTAATATCACCATCTTTATATCTCAAAACAATCATCAAGCATCAAACTTCTCTTAGTATTCAACACACTCATAAGAAAGTTTTTACTAATCTTGTATACCTAGCATATTAGGATTATTTAAGCAAATTACCATGCTATTTAAGACTCTCAAAATAATCTAAGTGAAGCATGAGAGATCAATAGTTTCTATAAAACAAATCCACCACCGTGCTCTAAAAGATATAAGTGAAGTACTAGAGCAAAACTATATAACTCAAAAGATATAAGTGAAGCACATAGAGTATTCTAATAATTTCCGAATCATGTGTCTCTCTCTCAAAAGGTGTGTACAGCAAATATGATTGTGTTAAACTAAAAAGCAAAGACTCAAATCATACAAGACGCTCCAAGAAAAACACATATCATGTGGTAAATAAAAATATAGCTCCAAATAAAGTTACCGATAGAAGTAGACGAAAGAGGGGATGCCTTCCGGGGCATCCCCAAGCTTTGGCCTCTAGGTGTCCTTAGATTATCTTGGGGTTGCCATGGGCATGCCCAAGCTTAGGCTATTGCCACTCCTTGTTCCATAATCCATCAAATCTTTACCCAAAATTTGAAAACTTCACAACACAAAACTTAAAGTAGAAAATCTCGTGAGCTCCGTTAGCGAAAGAAAACAAAACACCACTTCAAGGTACTGTAATTAACTCATTATTTATTTATATTGGTGTTAAACCTACTATATTCCAACTTCTCTATGGTTTATAAACTATTTTACTAGCCATAGATTCATCAAAATAAGTAAACAACACACGAAAAACAGAATCTGTCAAAAATAGAACAGTCTGTAGTAATCTGTAGCTAGCGCAATATCTGGAACCCCAAAAATTCTAAAATAAATTGCTGGACATGAGTAATTTATCTATTAATCATCTTCAAAAAGAATTAACTAAATATCACTTTCCAAATAAAAATGGCAGCAGTTCTCATGAGCGCTAAAGTTTCTGTTTTTTACAGCAAGATTAACAAGACTTTTCCCAAGTCTTCCCAACGGTTCTACTTGGCACAAACACTAATTAAACACAAAAAACACAACCAAAACAGAGGCTAGATAAATTATTTATTACTAAAAAGGAGCAAAAAGCAAGGAATAAAAATAAAATTGGGTTGCCTCCCAACACGCGCTATTGTTTAACGCCCCTATCTAGGCATAAAAGCGAGGATAGATCTAGGTATTGCCATAGTAATAAGATAGATCGGTGAAACTCATTTCATATTCTCTACGTTCGGCAGCAAGTTTTCTTTGAGGCAAGCAAAAGTAATCAAAAGGGCTAAATTTAATGGGACAAAAGTCCCCAAGATCAACTTTGGGAGGTATATGTTCCTCCTTTGGCCCTTCGTATTGCACAACCAATTCATTATTATAAGCATTCTTTTGACAGAACTTTGTGAGCCTATACTCAAGAGAATATCCTAGTTCATTATTTCGAATGGCCAAATCATCATTAAGTTCAGAAATTCTATCAACTAAAACATTGGTAGGAACCCTTAAGATTTTCATTGAAAGCAACATAGTCTAGAGATTGAAAACACATTATTTCTTCTTGATCAAAAAGGATAGCCTCTATGGGAGGACGGCAAGCGTCCACCCTATAATGCGCAAAGATTTCTTTGGCCTCTTATATTATGAATCTAAACTCATGAGCCAAAAAGATAGTAGCGGCAGGCTTAATAGAAGAATGCTCAATATTAGAAAATTCAAGGAAAATCCTTTGTATGCAAGGGTGCATGTGCATGAATTGTCTTTCACGTTCAACTACAAGTATGGCAATAGCGTCCGCAAGACTACTACTTCTATGAAGGATAGAACTACCCGTAGAAGGTAAAGCACCGACACAAGTAAAGAAATCTTGGATAACTCCTTTTCCAATTATATTACCACTACCAATACGGAATTTTTTTGTATGTAAGATAGGGGGTTCTTCAGCAGGAGCATCATAATTTTTCATGATATTATTATTGTCCATATCGACAATAATTTCCCCAATTTCAGACATAACGGCAGAAAGTGCAAAAGGCAAAAAGAGGAAAATAGATAAAGAGAGGGAGGATAGAGAGAGAGAGGGCGAATAAAACGGCAAGGGTGAAGTGGTGGAGAGGAAAACGAGAGGCAAATGACAAATAATGTAATGCGGGAGATAAGGGTTTGTGATGGGTACTTGGTATGTTGACTTTTGCGTAGACCTTCCCCGGCAACGGCGCCAGAAATGCTTCTTGCTACCTCTTGAGCACTGCGTTGGTTTTCCTTTGAAGAGGAAAGGATGATGCAACAAAGTAGCGTAAGTATTTCCCTCAGTTTTTGAGAACCAAGATATCAATCCAGTAGGAGGCTACGCGCGAGTCCCTCGCACCTACACAAAACAAATAAATCCTCGCAACCAACGCGATAAGGGGTTGTCAATCCCTACATGGTCACTTACGAGAGTGAGATCTGATAGATATGATAAGATAATATTTTTGGTATTTTTATGATAAAGATGCAAAGTAAAATAAAAAGCAATGAAAATAACTAAGTGTTGGAAGATTAATATGATGGAAGATAGACCCGGGGGCCATAGGTTTCACTAGTGGCTTCTCTCAAGAGCATAAGTATTTTACGGTGGGTGAACAAATTACCGTCGAGCAATTGACAGAATTGAGCATAGTTATGAGAATATCTAGGTATGATCATGTATATAGGCATCACGTCCGAGACAAGTAGGCCGACTCCTGCCTGCAACTACTACTATTACTCCACACATCGACCGCTATCCAGCATGCATCTAGAGTATTAAGTTCATAAGAACAGAGTAACGCTTTAAGCAAGATGATATGATGTGGAGGGATAAATTCATGCAATATGATAAAAAACCCATCTTGTTATCCTCGATGGCAATAATACAATACGTGCCTTGCTGCCCCTACTGTCACTGGGAAAGGACACCGCAAGATTGAACCCAAAGCTAAGCACTTCTCCCATTGCAAGAAAGATCAATCTAGTAGGCCAAACCAAACTGATAATTCGAAGAGACTTGCAAAGATAACCAATCATACATAAAAGAATTCAGAAGATTCAAATATTGTTCATAGATAAACTTGATCATAAACCCACAATTCATCGGTCTCAACAAACACACCGCAAAAGAAGATTACATGGAATAGATCTCCACAAGAGAGGGGGAGAACATTGTATTGAGATCCAAAAAGAGAGAAGAAGCCATCTAGCTAATAACTATGGACCCGAAGGTCTGAGGTAAACTACTAACACTTCATCGGAGGGGCTATGGTGTTGATGTAGAAGCCCTCCGTGATCAATGGCCCCTCCGGCGAAGCTCTGGAATAGGCCCCAAGATGGGATCTCGTGGATACAGGAAGTTACGGCGGTCGAATTAGGGTTTTGGCTCCGTATCTGATCGTTTGGTGGTACGTAGGTATATATAGGAGGAAGGAGTACGTCGGTGGAGCAACAGGGGGCCCATGAGGGTGGAGGGCGTGCCTGGGGGGGGGGGGAGGCGCGCTCCCCTACCTCGTGGCTTCCCTGTTGGTTGCTTGACGTAGGGTCCAAGTCTCCTGGATCTTGTTCGTTCCAAAAATCACGTTCCCGAAGGTTTCATTCCGTTTGGACTCTGTTTGATATTCTTTTTCTACGAAACTCTGAAGTAGGCAAAAAACAGTAATTCTCCGTTGGTCCTCCGGTTAATAGGTTAGTCCCAAAAATAATATAAAAGTGAATAATAAAGCCCAATAATGTCTAAAATAGAAGATAATATAGCATGGAGAAATTGAAATTTATAGATATGTTGGAGACGTATCATTGATGCATTGCTAGGTATATCCTCACACATGGTCTTTCCATATCTTTTGTTGATGCATAGGTTGATGATGATATGACCTTGGGGACGTACCAGGTTAGGTCTGCATACAAGTTAAAGCCTAGGAAGGGAATCAACAAGTACACACCTTAAGACTTCACCCAAAGAGGCAAAAGGACGGTCGGCACCTCGCGGATGGCGGCTTTGGACGACTATTTGGATGACGATGTGGATGACATGGAGGAACCGGAGCCGGAGCGGGAGCGGGTTCCTCTTCCTAGGAAGGTGAAGAAGTTAGCCAGCAAGAGGAGGGGGGGGGGAGCAGCCAAAAAGCGCTCAAGGAACTAGTCATCGTCCTCTATTTGTAATGTTGAACTTGAAGTGGTGGTAGCTTTTAGTAATGTGAAACTTGTTATTTCGTTTAACTTGGAGTGGTGGTAGCTCTATGTTGAACTTGAAGTCATTGTATGTCTTAGTTATGTTGAACTTAGAGTGGTGGTAGCTCTATGTTGAACTTGAAGTCATTGGTTGTCTTAGCAATGTTGAACTTGTTGTCTTAGCAATGTTGAACTTGTTGTCTTAGTAATGTTCAACTGGAAATGCTGTCTTTGTTGAACTTAAAGATCCTTACTGCTTATTATAGGAAATGTTGAACTGTGCTTGAAAATGACCCGGTTTGCAACTTTGCAAGTTACAGCCGGTGCAACGCCTAGCCTGGAGGCGCCACATTCTGTTGTGCAACGCCTAGCACCAGAGAGCAAACAACTGTGAAGACAACATATGCACAAAGTACTTCACGACACATAGTACTTCATGACACATACTAGTTTATAACACATAGTACTTCAACTTGAGGAGTAGTTCATACAACCAAATTTAGGAGGAAATACATAGTACTTCACGACACATAGTAGTTCACAACCAAATGGAGGAGGAGAGATAGTAGTTCATGACACATAGTAGTTCACAACCAAATCGAAGAGCATAGTTTAGAGGATAACATGATCATCGTCCACAAGCAAGTTGAAGATGACATAGCTCTATTGCGTAGAGCAAGGCCCCTTTCCCTTCTTCTTCTTCCTCTCTTCTTCCTCTTCCTCCTCCTTTTTCCTTATGAGGTGGGCCTCCTTAACCAGCCTCTCCATGAATATCTGATTCTCCCTCTCTTTTTTTCAGCTGCAATTGCCCAAAGTTTCATGGTTCCTTCTTCAAAATCCTTTTGACGCTTCTTCTGTGCCTCCTCACATTTCCTCACCAACCCTTGATCCCTAGCGCGCATCGCATTTGACGCTCTCTCTTTTGCCTTCCTCTTCTCCTCAAGCTCCTCTTCATTCTTTTTCTTTAGCTTGGCTGCATCCTCCTCTCTAAGCTTCTTCGCAGCCTTCTCCCACCATCCCGCCATCTCATCTTTGCCATCCTCCTTCATTGTTGGTTTGTTGGGTTGGGAAGCCACCATACCTACAATGAGTGAAACATAATGGTTAGTAAAGACAATAAGAACAAATGGAAGCACATGTAAAACAAGAACATATGAAAAAGAAGAACATATAAAAAACAAGAACATATGAAAAACAAGAACATATGAAACATTATAGTTAGTGAGCAACATACGGAAATGGTCCATCGAGGTATCCAAACATTCCTCTATAACAACCTTGCCCTTGTCCATCACCATGGCCAAGTCCATCACCAAGGCCAAGTCCATCACCACTATTGCCGTCACGGGTAATCCACGTGCACCTTTAAGCACCCTATTAAAGCATTCGGCCATATTGCTTGTCATTTGACCGTGTCTCCGGCCATCTTCATCAAAATCACGTGCCCACTTGTTCCGGTGTTGAATGTGCCTATTGAGAAAGTCTTGACCCCCGGGATCAAGTTTTTTGTGTGCGAGCAATTTGTTCAACAAAGTGGCGAATCGATTCTCGGAGAAAGCGAGACAACAATCTTGAAGATCATCGGCCAACTCCTTAAGGCCACATGCCCTATAGAAGTTTGAACAAAAGTGCCTCATGCACCATCGATGGTGCAACGGAGCATGCCCGGGAATGTCAATCTCCACCGCGTTAAGAATTCCTTGACGTCGATCCGATATGACACAAATTTCCCTTTGAGCGGGTAACACCTTCGTCCTCAAAAGACGCAAAAACCACTCCCAGTTGTCATTGTTCTCCGCCTCAACCAAAGCAAATGCCAATGGCAACACCCGGTTATTGGCATCACTTGCTATCGCAACCAACAAGGTGCCCTTGTATTGTCCGGTCAAGAACGTGCCATCAATGGCGATGACCGGCCTACAGTGTTCGAAAGCCCTCACGCATTGCCCGAACGCCCAAAATGCACGGCCAAATACTCGGACTTTCCTTCCTTCATGATCCGTTGTTTGGTGCCCATGAGGCTCGACCACATGAACCATGCCCGAGTTTGCGGCGGCCATGGCTAACAACAACCTAGGGATTCCGTCGTATGCTTGCTCCCAAGTACCATACACCATCTTAAATGCGGCTTGCTTCGCCTTCCGTGCCTTGCCGTACTTCACCTTGTAATGAAAGATGGCTTTCACAAGGTCAATGACATGTTGGACGCTCATTGTTGGAAGTGTGGATATTGAGTTCAAGAGCCTGTAAGCGATGAACTTGGACGTGAGTTGTCTGTGGTCTTGGGACACAATCTTGCCATCCACCCTTTTGCCTCGGCACATGTGAGTTGGCACACAACTCACTACGTGCCAAGTGGGACCTCCTTTCCATGGTCTTGCACGCACAATCCACGGACATATTTCATCTTCATATGCACATGCAACCGTGTAGCGCACATTGACGTTCGAGTGCACCACCTTGTGTGGACGATAATGCGTAACCGAGTAGTTGTCGAGCCACATCTTCAATTCCAAGAAGGTTTCAAACTTAGACCCTTTAGCAATCCGGTTTTTGTCGTCTCCCAAATCATGGTGAGACCTTGGCCTAACCCCAAGAGATATAGATTTGCCACCATCCACAACAGCTTCATCCGCGAGACTAACATCCTTGAACAATGGTGTCTTGTGATCCCGACCGAATACCTTCTCGAAAGTTTCGGCCTCCTTCACCGTGAACCCCTCCTCATCAACTTGTTCATCGGGACCTTCGTCATCCGAATCCGATGCATATGCACGGGAAAAAAGGATGGAATGGTCCATTGTCTCTTGCAAATGATATTTGTCGAGATCACCCACATTGTTGTCATGGAGATCAACTTCATTGTCATCGTCCGCATACTCATCATTGTCCTCCTGCAAAGCTTCATCTTGGTTGTTTGTAAACAGGCTCAATATTGGCCTCACTTCTTGGGTCAAAAGAGGTTCAACAATTTCATCTCGCTTCAAGGGTGGGGGGCTACTAGCAACCAAAGGGGAGGATTTCCGGTTCAAGTCCAAATGCAAACTTGAATCAACCTTGTTCGTTGCAAATAACTCAAGAGCCTTGTCAAGTGATTCGGCCACCGTTTCCTTGTATGCAACCCAACGTTGCTCTGAGTTGACACACATTGTCTTCCAACGGATGTGCATTCCAAAACCTACATTATGCCTTCCCTCCAACTCAATGATATCACTAGGGTCCATCCAATTCAAATCTTTCCTCACTTGTTGCAAGATCTCCGCATAGCTAGGACTACTATCAAACACCATGTCAAGCTCATCCGGTCCCGGTTCAATATTGCCTTTCAAGAAGGCGTCTTTGTCCCCATGATGAACAAACACACATGTTCTTCCCATCCCTATAAGCATTCAAATAACACAACGTAACATTGCTTCCATGAGTACTAATTTAAGGATTAACACGGAATACAAACCCTAAAATATATATCAAACAACAACCCTAACCCTAACCCTAACCCTAACCATAACCCTAGCCCTAAACCTAACCCTAGCACCAACATAAGAACACCCCTAAGAATAACCCTAACATACTAACAAAGCCTAATCATAGGAAATTGGCAAACAAAGATCTCATATCTCCATGCAAATCTCTAGATATCAACAAAACTAGGGTTTCCCCAAACTAGCAACAAATGAGCAATTTGATAACATTACTTGGATCAAAACAAGGGGATCGGAGAAGATTACCTTGAGGGAGGGTTTGACTTCGAAATCCACGGACAAATTCTTCAAATTTGCAAGATTTGGGAGAGGATTTGAGAGGGGAAGAGAGTGGGAGAGGGGGCAAAGCTCGGGTTGGGATGTGTGGGGTGGGGGGAGTGGGGGAGGGGGCCCAGCCAAGCGGCTGGATAAGTCACAGTGCAGCGCCCGAGCGCTAGGCGCTGCACATTAAACGTGTGGCGCCTAGCTCCTAGGCACTGCACTGCTGGGTGCGGGCCCAGGGGCTGCCACGGTGGACTAGCGTGCAACCCCCCCTCGAGGTAGGCACTGCACCATTGGGTGTGGCGCCTGCGTGGCGGGCGCTACACAAAAAGGTCATCGACGTGAAATAGTTTCACGGACAGTTCATTCTGTGAATTGATTTCGTCTCGAGGTCAAAATTGTCAAATTTGCCTCCAGGAACCATCTTGCTATACTGTACCCACCGAAAAAAAACATTTCACTACAAAATTGTCGAGCGAGCTGTGGCACTGCGCTAACTTGTGCACCATTCATACATTTTTAGGGCATAAAAACGATTAATGCAATTTCACCCCATGTTTTTCCCCGCGGAGAAGAAAAATGACTCGAATGAATGTGCAATGCCAATTGTTCGCCATCACTCCCTCTGTACTAAAAAAGAAAGCTTGAAAGTTTTGTCCGAAATCAAATGTTGTAAAGTTTGATTAGAAAAAAAAATCAACAACCACAACGCCTAAATATGCATAATAAATATTTTATTGCATTAAATGATACTTTTTTTACACCGCAGAAAAATGATAGTATTTTGACATTGTAGTTGTCGAAATATTTTTATGAACTTACATAGTAAAATATTTGCACCATCTGATTTCAATCAAAATGTATAGATCTTCTTTTCAAGCATGAAAGCAGTACTGCACAGACCAATATGAGCACGCAGCACTTCGTAATCTCAACCATATGTCCATACTGATCCGCAACGTTCTTGTATCACAAACAAGACCCAAACTTATTCCGCGTACGTGCCGCAACTATTATTAATCTGTGGAGTGGTTTCTCCCGGAGGACGGGTCGCGTTTCAGCTGCTCCGCGATGCCGGTGGCGAGGCAGTAGGCCACGGACTGTATGGTGATCATGGGGTTGACGCCCACCGCGCTGGGCAGGACGCTGCCGTCGCACACGTACAGCCGCTCCGCCTCCCAGCTCTCGCCGCGCGCGTCCACGGCGCCGTCCCCGGCCGTCGCGCCCATCCTGCAGCTGCCCATCTGGTGCGCCGTGCAGCACAGGCTCCAGTTCTCGCTCTTGGACTGCGGCCCGCGCACCCCGGTCACGCCGTCCAGGAACTCCTCCACCTCCTCCTCCGTCGCGCCCTTGCACCTCAGCCTCTGCCCGTCGCTCCGGTGCGTGCCCACCTCCGTCGCGCCGGCCGCCACCAGGATGCGCAGCGCCCTCCGCAGCCCCTCGCGCTGGTTCTCCCTGTCCACCGGGTCCAGGTGGTACGCGATCCGCCGCTCGCCGTGCACCGTCCCCGACCCGCGGTCCCTCACCAGGGAGAAGATGTGCACCGTCCGCCCGTAGTTGAGCATCCGCTCCTTCATGTCGCGCCCGGACACCCAGGGGAACTGCGTCCCCGCGGCGGCCACGCCCATCAGCGGCGTCTCCAGGATGGCCCGGTGCGGCAGCCCGTCGCCGCCGGCAGCCTCCACCTTGTGCAGGGACGTGATGATGCCGCCCTCGTACATCTTGCCCTTCAGCTCCGGCATCTTGCCCGGCGGGAAGTAGCCCCACGCCATGGCGGTCGGGTGGAGGTGGAGGTTCTTGCCGATGTGCGGGTTCTTGAGCCCGCTGCCGCGCAGCAGCACCGGCGTGAGGAGGGAGCCGCCCGCTGCGACGGTCACCTTGGCGCGCACCTCCAGCTTCCTCGTGATCGCCGGGTTGGAGCTGGTAGCCACCACACCGACACACCGCTTCCCCCTCGCACCGGCCGCGTCAGTGAACAGCAGCTTCTCCGCCTTGCAACCCGTCAGGATCACGGCGCCGCGGGCCACCGCGTCGACCAGCCACGTCGTGTCCGTGCCGCGCTTGTCCCCGGTGCGGCAGCCGTACCCGCAGCTGCCGCAGTAGTGGCCCTCCGACGAGTTCCTCGCCACCGGCTCGACCTTGTACCCCAGCTTCTCGCACCCCTTGCGCAGGACCTTGTTCTGGAGCCCCTCCTCCTTGCAGCCCGACGTCACGCCAAGCCGCTTGAACACCGCGTCCATCGCGGCGGTGTACTCTGACTTGTCGAACAGCGGCAGGCCGTGCGCGGCCGCCCACTCCTTGCGCACGCTGTCGGGTGTCTTGATGCAGGCCGACCAGTTGACGGCTGAGCCGCCGCCGACCGTGGAGCCGGCCAGGAGGAGCCCGCTGCCGCTGATCGTGCTCACGAACCCGCCGTACTCGTAGAGCTGGCTCATCGACGGGCCCTCGATGGACGTGTAGTCCCTGGCCGTGAAGTAGTTCCCCTTCTCGATGACCACCACCTTGTGGCCGGCCCCTGCGAGCACCGCGGCGGCCACGCCCCCGCCGCAGCCGGAGCCGACGATGACGACATCGCACTCGATCCTGCACACGTTACGCGACGCGTCCTCGGTCACCGCGAGTTCCTTTTCGGCGAGGCTAGTCGGGAGGGACGCGTCCGTCTGGTGGATGGTCTCGACCACGCCGTCGTCGAGTGGCCGCTTGGTGTTTGCTTGTTCCTCTTGCTCCGTAGCCTCGTCCGTTGCCGGGCTGTAGCCGATTGCTCGCCAGTGAGGATTCTCCGAGTTCTCGTCGGTCTGCGGGAAATGAAACACCATCGTCACAGCTGTTTGCTGTTAGGGCATGTACAATGATTGAAAAGATAGTCTTATCTTAAGTCTTGCATGTAATTTAAAGATGACAAAAAAGTATGTCCACAATGAGTTATATTTTAGCCTTATCTTTAATAACTAGCAACTCCTTAAAATATGGTGAGACAAATTGTGCTAAGAGATCATCTTTTGTCTTATCTTAAATAAGAGAAGATAAGCCTTTTCTTACGAGTTCTCTCTCCTCCATCTCATTATTTATCTCATTATTTATTCCATGTGGCATTTCTAAGATAGCATCATTGTACATGCCCTCATTTTCAACTCAACAAATCCACTGCATTGCCGGAGCTGGTTCCTGTCATTTTCAACTTAAAATCTATTTTCGTTCTCAAAAAAATAATCTATTTCTAGCACGCTACCTAAATTCGGGCCCAATTGGTGTCGTCGGAGAAGGTGAAGAATTAGTGAGATTGTTCGGAAGTCGCAGCCAAGACATTTTGGGAAAAAATTGGGAAAAACCCAACAAGAAATTAAGTGTGCCTGTGCCATAAGGTCTCCAACCACTAATAAATTCTAAAAACGGGGACACGTCTCACTCTCTTGGATTGTCCATACAGTAATAACCAACGGCCAGCGGTGCACACCATGATCGGCATGGTCCATCGACGCATCACCATCAGGAGCGCTGCGGCGGTGATTCGCAGGGCCTGGGATCCGTCGCGCTGTAAGCCCACAATTCACACGTTCGGCCCAAGGAGTAAAACGATTACTGACGAACCACCCGATGTTCACAAAGAGCATGTGGCCTTTCGTCAGACTATCATGAAAGCCGTGGTACACTGGCTGCTAAACAGCGTGCATGCATGCGTCCATTATTGCACCGTGCCGCGCGCGCGCAGAGGCGCCATGGCCAACAGGCAACAGCAAGATCGTACGCTATACTTCCACCACAAATATAGTCGTATACTCGTATATAAGCTGCCGCCTGCCGATGCAATGCACGCGAGAAGCTTAGCTAATGTTTTCATTTGCAAACTGTACATGAAGTCGTACCGGGTGTGGCAAATGGTTAAGACATACTACTGCTACAAAAGTAGGCGCGCGTGCTTACCCAGGAGTAGAAGACGTAGAGGCAGAAGACCTTGACGAGGAGGAAGAAGAGGCGCAGAGGCGGGAGCATGGTCTCCCGGCTCCACCGGCGCAGCGCGTCCTCCCGCCGGTCCACCGGCATCTCCGCGAACCGCTGCACGAACGGGGAGCTCCACGACAGGCACCGGGCGCCGCACAGCGCGAGCGTCCCCAGCCGCGTGCCCAGCAGCCACAGCACCGTCCGCACCAGCGTCAGCGCCTCCCGGAGACACATTGCCGACATCAGCTGCGCCACCTGAGCGCGCGTGTACGCACAGAGTCAGCCGCCGGTTGGTAGCAAAACGCAGGTCGTCAAGACAGGTCGTCGTATCGTAGCTAGTCGCAGGTATATGTGTGTGTGTGCTACTAACCTCGTCCGGAACGGGCGGGTCGGCGGCGGATGCGAGGAAGAAGTCCCGGACGGCCTTGTCAGCGGCCAGGTGGTGGGCGTCGGGCGGCAGCGACGGGACCAGCGCGCCGCAGACGGCGGTGAGCGACATCATCTGGGTGGCGGAGAAGCCGTGCGTGTAGGGCTCCGTCCTCGCGCCTCCTCCCCGCAGGAGGGGGTGGCCCTGCCTTCCTCTCTGCTTCTTGTCCTCTTCCATGGCGCCTGGCCTTTCTGATGTCCTCAAAGCACAGGGGTGTAGTGGAGCGTGGGTGGGTGGGTAGCGGCGAGCTGCGAGACAAGCGGAGTGTGGAGGTACCGAGGCTTTAACATTGGACGATGATGGATGGGCGGCAGCGTCCGCTGCTTTCCGGGCCCCGCGGAACGCGGAAGGATTGCGAGATTTCAGAACCATCCAGCCACAGCATTTTATTTTACTGCCTGATCATCTCATCTGTTAACTGAACCGGAGGTGCAGAGTAACAGTCTGAACTGAACTGAATCTAGAACGGTGCACAGCTCATCGGCTGGGACGGCTTACGTGCCGCGGCACGGCAGCCTGCTGTGTCCTCGCACGGCCGGCGCAACGGCTCAACCGCGCGCGTGTTCTGTCCCCTCGGCGGGCTGGATGCTGCGAGCTGCAACCACGGAATTGTGGCCGTGTGCCATTTTGCTTGGAGATTCTGGAGGAGGCGGACGGATGCTCGGCGCACCGCGCACGTACGTTGCAACAGCAAAAACGGAGAGTCCCGATCCAATTGACTTCTTACCGACCTTAGAGCATCTCTAGATCTCTCGTATCGCAAACCTTTAAAGCGGGGTATAAGGACCGTGAAAAACGTGTTTTAAAGGCTGGCGTGGGCTGCGACGAAACAGATTCCGCAAAGCCAAACGGTAAAACAGAATATTCACACATCCGGCCTTACGGGGTCTGTTCCGCCGCAGCCCACGCGAGCCCCCAAAACGAAAAAACAAAATGGACAATTTGACAGCAATTCCGATAAATGGCTACAAATTTAAACAATCAAACATAGTTTGCGCGAAAATTAAACATAGTTTCATCCATGACTCAGAAGAACCTCATGCAAAAACCACTGCCATCTCCATGACCGGCATCATCACTCTACACCACCATCACCGGTGTAATCCATGACCATCATCACCATAATCACTATCCATCACCGGCATCGAAGCCACCACCCGTCGCGGCTTGCTTCCTTCTCTCCAAGATCTCCCTCGCAGTATCGTGCCATTCTTTGGTGAGGTCGTCCATGTCATTGTCATTCATCATCATGATCTTGTTCTCCTCTTGAAGAAGCTTAGCCAAGGCCTTGTTCTCCTCGGCAAGGGCTCATCTCTCCTCAATCGCGACCTTGCGCAACCCCTCTTCCTTGAGTAAATGCCACTTTTCTTGCTTCTCTTGCGCCTACTTGTCGGCCAACTCCTTCTTTGCCTCCAATGTCTTGGCCACCATCAACGCATTTGATTGCACCATGTGTTAGGAACCCAGCAGTATATCTCTCGATCCATTACACTAGCTCACGAATTCGAGTCTCAAGTAGCGATTATAGTATCGGGTACATGAATTGGAAGAATGGGATCGAGGGATAGAGAGGAACAGGTGCCGCCGCCGTTGCCGTGATCCACTAGATGGCCTCTCCTTCTGTGCGTCTGGCTTAAGTAGTTGGAGTGATGAGCCTCGGATGGGCCAAGTCCATGGGCTGGCCCAAGGGGTAGGCCCTGTACGTGTACATGTTAGGAGGGCTCCTAACATCCCTCCCTCCTTGAAATCCGGCTTGACCCCAAGTCGGCACCACCAAGGACCGCCCGGGTCCCATTGCACTCGATGGTCGTTGACTTGCTTGAAGTTGCGATGGTAGCAGAAGGCGGGGTGCCTTGAACGACATGGGAGTAGTAGTCATGGACGATGGCTACCCAACCAAAGGAACTGTCGAGGGAGTAGTCATTGTTGAAGCCGTTGGAGTACTTGCGGTCGACGGAGCCTTGTGTGAAGCAGGCAGCAATAGCGATGACACCCCTCCCTCCTTGAGAACATTGTTGATCGGAGCCGGTAAAGGGTAGTATACCACCCGTGGCATGTGCTCTCTTGCTAATCACCTCCACCATCATAATTGTCGATGACCGAAAAGTAGAAGCTAGGAAGGTGACAAGACAGCGGGCAACCAAGATGGCGCACCTCCCTTTTTGAAACACCTCTCGTCGAATCAATTTCCTTAGCAACAACAATCTAAGGCCTCCAGGATCCCAAGACGTGTCAAGCTGGTCCATGCCCATGTCAAATCCTAACAGATCCATACCGTACGAGAGCAGATAATCTGAATGAAGACCAATTAAGGAGCACCGGCCGATAAATTCAACATTCCGCAAGTCAGTGATGTCCACCTGATGATCTATGTACATCACAAGCTCATGGGACATAGCCCCACACACATCAAGTACTGGAAACTCAATTTTCGAACTGTTGCTGGGACACGAACTTCTGCTGATAAAGAATTCAAACCAAGGGCGTAGTCCGCCACTATGCTTGATCATCACATGCGGCTGGTGAACAAAAAGACCGCCAACTTGTTCAAAACTACATGCGGAATTACCAAAGCTGAATCTGGTTAAACTGTAGCTTGCCAATGAGCCCACCGAGGTAAGTACACGGTGTGACGCCCTTGATTCAATCGTACACTAATCATACACGCATATGTGTACGATCAAGATCAAGGACTCACGGGAGGATATCACTGTTGGGGAACGTAGTAATTTCAAAAAAATTCCTATGCTCACGCAAGATCATGGTGATGCATAGCAACGAGAGGGGAGAGTGTTGTCTACGTACCCTCGTAGACCGGCAACAGAAGTGTTGACACAACGTAGAGGAAGTACTCGTACGTCTTCCCGATCCGACCGATCCAAGTACCGAACGTACGGCACCTCCGAGTTCTGCACATGTTCAACTCGGTGACGTCCCTCGAGTTCCGATCCAGCAAAACGTTGAGGGAGAGTTTCGTCAGCATGACGGCGTGATGACGATGATGATGTTCTACCGATGCAGGGCTTCGCCTAAGCACCGCTACGATATGACCGAGGTGGAATATGGTGGAAGGGGGCACCGCACACGGCTAAGGAACGATCACGGGGATCAACTTGTGTGTCATGGGGTGCCCCCTTGCCTCAGTATATAAAGGAGGGAGAGGGGGAGGTGCGGCCGGCCCTATGGGTGCGCCTGGAGGAGTCCTACTCCAACCGGGAGTAGGACTCCCCCCTCTTGCCTTGTTGGAAAAGGAAGGAGGAAGGGAGAAAGAGGAAAGGGGGGCGCCGCCCCCCTTCCTTGTCCTATTCGGACTAGGGGGGAGGGGGCGCGCGGCCTGCCCTGGCCGGCCCTCCTCTTCTCCCTTATGGCCCAT
>NC_041390.1:435102293-435109220 GCF_002162155.2 Triticum dicoccoides
TCCGGTAACCCCCCGGTACTCCGGTAAAATCCTGATTTCACCCAGAACGTTTCCGATATCCAAATATAGGCTTCCAATATATCAATCTTTATGTCTCGACCATTTCGAGACTCCTCGTCATGTCCGTGATCAAATCCGGGACTCCGAAAAACCTTCGGTACATCAAAACACCAAAACCCTAATTACGATCGTCACCGAACTTTAAGCGTGCGGACCCTATGGGTTCGAGAACTATGTAGACATGACCGAGACACGTCTCCGGTCAATAACCAATAGCAGAACCTAGATGCTCATATTGGATCCTACATATTCTACGAAGATCTTTATCGGTCAGACCGCATAACAACATACGTTGTTCCCTTTGTCATCGGTATGTTACTTGCCCGAGATTCGATCGTCGGTATCTCAATACCTAGTTCAATCTCGTTACCGGCAAGTCTCTTTACTCGTTTCGTAATACATCATCCTGCAACTAACTTATTAGTTGCAATGCTTGCAAGGCTTGAGTGATGTGCATTACTGAGAGGGCCCAGAGATACCTCTCTGACAATCGGAGTGACAAATCCTAATCTCGAAATACGCCAACCCAACAAGTACCTTCGGAGACACGTGTAGAGCACCTTTATAATCACCCAGTTACGTTGTGAAGTTTGGTAGCACACAAAGTGTTCCTCCGGTAAACGGGAGTTGCATAATCTCATAGTCATAGGAACATGTATAAGTTATGAAGAAAGCAATAGCAACGAACTAAACGATCAAGTGCTAAGCTAACGGAATGGGTCAAGTCAATCACATCATTCGCCTAATGATGTGATGCCGTTAATCAAATGACAACTCATGTCTATGGTTAGGAAACATAACCATCTTTGATTAACGAGCTAGTCAAGTAGAGGCATACTAGCGACTCTCTGTTTTTGTCTATGTATTCACACATGTATTATGTTTCCGGTTAATACAATTCTAGCATGAATAATAAACATTTATCATGATATAAGGAAATAAATAATAACTTTATTATTGCCTCTAGGGCATATTTCCTTCAGTCTCCCACTTGCACTAGAGTCAATAATCTAGATTACACAGTAATGATTCTAACACCCATGGAGCCTTGGTGCTGATCATGTTTTGCTCGTGGAAGAGGCTTAGTCAGCGGGTCTGCAACATTCAGATCCGTATGTATCTTGCAAATTTCTATGTCTCCCACTTGGACTAAATTCTGAATGGAATTGAAGCGTCTCTTGATGTGTTTGTTTCTCTTGTGAAATCTGGATTCCTTTGCCAAGGCAATTGCACCAGTATTGTCACAAAAGATTTTCATTGGACCCGATGCACTAGGTATGACACCTAGATCGGATATGAACTCCTTCATCCAGACTCCTTCATTTGCTGCTTCCGAAGCAGCTATGTACTCCGCTTCACATGTAGATCCCTCCACGGCGCTTTGTTTAGAACTGCACCAACTGACAGCTCCACCGTTCAGTAAAAACACGTATCCGGTTTGCGATTTAGAATAGTCCGGATCAGTGTCAAAGCTTGCATCAACGTAACCATTTACGATGAGCTCTTTGTCACCTCCATATATGAGAAACATATCCTTAGTCCTTTTCAGGTATTTCAGGATGTTCTTGACCACTGTCCAGTGATCCACTCCTGGATTACTTTGATACCTCCCTGCTAGACTTATAGCAAGGCACACATCAGGTCTGGTACACAACATTGCATACATGATAGAGCCTATGGCTGAAGCATAGGGAACATCTTTCATTTTCTCTCTATCTTCTGCGGTGGTCGGACATTGAGTCTTACTCAACTTCACACCTTGTAACACAGGCAAGAACCCTTTCTTTGCTTGATCCATTTTGAACTTCTTCAAAACCTTGTCAAGGTATGTGCTTTGTGAAAGTCCAATTAAGCGTCTTGATCTATCTCTATAGATCTTAATGCCCAATATGTAAGCAGCTTCACCGAGGTCTTTCATTGAAAAACTCTTATTCAAGTATCCCTTTATGCTATCCAGAAATTCTACATCATTTCCAATCAATAATATGTCATCAACATATAATATCAGAAATGCTACAGAGCTCCCACTCACTTTCTTGTAAATACAGGCTTCTCCAAAAGTCTGTACAAAACCAAATGCTTTGATCACACTATCAAAGCGTTTATTCCAACTCCGAGAGGCTTGCACCAGTCCATAAATGGATCGCTGGAGCTTGCACACTTTGTTAGCTCCCTTTGGATCGACAAAACCTTCTGGTTGCATCATATACAACTCTTCTTCCAGAAATCCATTCAGGAATGCAGTTTTGACATCCATTTGCCAAATTTCATAATAATAAAATGCGGCAATTGCTAACATGATTCGGACAGACTTAAGCATCGCTACGGGTGAGAAGGTATCATCGTAGTCAATCCCTTGAACTTGTCGAAAACCTTTTGCAACAAGTCGAGCTTTGTAGACAGTAACATTACCGTCAGCGTCAGTCTTCTTCTTGAAGATCCATTTATTCTCAATTGCTTGCCGATCAATGGGCAAGTCAACCAAAGTCCACACTTTGTTCTCATACATGGATTCCATCTCAGATTTCATGGCTTCTAGCCATTTTGCGGAATCTGGGCTCACCATCGCTTCTTCATAGTTGTAGGTTCATCATGATCTAGTAGCATGACTTCCAGAACAGGATTACCGTACCACTCTGGTGCGGATCTTACTCTGGTTGATCTACGAGGTTCGGTAGTAACTTGATCTGAAGTTTCATGATCATTATCATTAGCTTCATCACTAATTGGTGTAGGTGTCACAGAAACCAGTTTCTGTGATGTACTACTTTCCAATAAGGGAGCAGGTACAATTACCTCATCAAGTTCTACTTTTCTCCCACTCACTTCTTTCAAGAGAAACTCCTTCTCTAGAAAAACTCCAAATTTAGCAACAAAAGTTTTGCCTTCTGATCTGTGATAGAAGGTGTACCCAATAGTCTCCTTTGGGTATCCTATGAAGACACATTTCTCCGATTTGGGTTCGAGCTTATCAGGTTGAAGCTTTTTCACATAAGCATCGCAGCCCCAAATTTTCAGAAACGACAACTTTGGTTTCTTGCCAAAGCACAGTTCATAAGGCGTCGTCTCAACGGATTTCGATGGTGTCCTATTTAACGTGAATGCAGCCGTCTCTAAAGCATAACCCCAAAACGATAACGGTAAATCAGTAAGAGACATCATAGATCGCACCATATCTAATAAAGTATGATTACGACATTCAGACACACCATTAGGCTGTGGTGTTCCAGGTGGCGTGAGTTGCGAAACTATTCCGCATTGTTTCAAATGTAGAACAAACTCGTAACTCAAATATTCTCCTCCACGATCAGATCGTAGAAACTTTATTTTCTTGTTACGATGATTTTCAACTTCACTCTGAAATTCTTTGAACTTTTCAGATGTTTCAGACTTATGTTTCATTAAGTAGATATACCCATATCTGCTTAAATCATCTGTGAAGGTGAGAAAATAACGATATCCGCCACGAGCCTCAACATTCATTGGACCACATACATCCGTATGTATGATTTCCAACAAATCCGTTGCTCTCTCCATAGTACCGGAGAACGCCATTTTAGTCATCTTACCCATGAGGCACAGTTCGCAAGTACCAAGTGATTCATAATCAAGTAGTTCCAAAAGTCCATCAGTATGGAGTTTCTTCATGCGCTTTACACCGATATGACCTAAACGGCAGTGCCACAAATAAGTTGCAGTATCATTATCAACTCTGCATCTTTTAATTTCAACATTATGAATATGTGTATCACTACTATCGAGATTCATCAAAAATAGACCACTCTTCAAGGGTGCATGACCATAAAATATATTACTCATATAAATAGAACAACCATTATTCTCTGATTTAAATGAATAACCGTCTCGCATCAAACAAGATCCTGATATAATGTTCATGCTCACGCTGGAACCAAATAACAATTATTTAGGTCTAATACTAATCCCGAAGGTAGATGTAGAGGTAGCGTGCCGACTGCGATCACATCGACTTTGGAACCATTTCCCACACGCATCGTCACCTCGTCCTTAGCCAATCTTTGCTTAATCCGTAGCCCCTGTTTTGAGTTGCAAATGTTAGCAACAGAACCAGTATCAAATACCCAGGTGCTACTGCGAGCATTAGTAAGGTACACATCAATAACATGTATATCACATATACCTTTGTTCACTTTGCCATCCTTCTTATCCGCCAAATACTTGGGGCAGTTCCGCTTCCAGTGACCAGTCTGCTTGCAGTAGAAGCACTCAGTCTCAGGCTTAGGTCCAGACTTGGGTTTCTTCTCCTGAGCAGCAACTTGTTTGCTGTTCTTCTTGAAGTTCCCTTTCTTCTTCCCTTTGCCCTTTTTCTTGAAATTGGTGGTCTTATTAACCATCAACACTTGATGCTCCTTCTTGATTTCTACCTCCACGACTTTTAGCATCGCGAAGAGCTCAGGAATAGTTTTATTCATCCCTTGCATATTATAGTTCATCATGAAGCTTTTGTAGCTTGGTGGCAGTGATTGAAGAACTCTGTCAATGACACTATCAACAGGAAGATTAACCCCCAATTGAGTCAAGTGATTATGATACCCAGACATTTTGAGTATATGTTCACTGACAGAACTATTTTCCTCCATCTTGCAGCTATAGAACTTATTGGGGACTTCATATCTCTCAATCCGGGCATTTGCTTGAAATATTAACTTCAACTCCTAGAACATCTCATATGCTCCATGACGTTCAAAACGTCGTTGAAGACCAAGTTCTAAGCCATAAAGCATGGCACACTGAACTATCGAGTAGTCATCAGCTTTGCTCTACCAGACGTTCATAACATCTGGTGTCGCTCCTGCAGCAGGCTTGGCACTTAGCGGTGCTTCCAGGACGTAATTCTTCTGTGCAGCAATGAGGATAATCCTCAAGTTACGGAACTAGTCCATGTAATTTCTACCATCATATTTCAACTTCGCTTTCTCAAGGAACACATTAAAATTCAATGGAACAACAACACGAGCCATCTATCTAAAATCAAACATAGACAAGCAAGATACTATCAGGTACTAAGTTCATGATAAATTTAGGTTCAATTAATCATATTACTTAAGAACTCCCACTTAGAAAGATATCCCTCTAATCCTCTAAGTGATCACGTGATCCAAATCAACTAAACCATGTCCGATCATCACGTGAGATGGAGTAGTATCAATGGTGAACATCAATATGTTGATCATATCTACTATATGATTCACGCTCGACCTTTCGGTCTCCGTGTTCCGAGGCCATATCTGTTATATGCTAAGCTCGTCAAGTTAAATATGAGTATTCCACGTGTGCAACTGTTTTACACCCGTTGTATTTGAACGTAGAGCCTATCACACCCGATCATCACGTGGTGTCTCAGCACGAAGAACTTTCGCAACGGTGCATACTCAGGGAGAACACTTATACTTTGATAATTTAGTGGGGGATCATCTTATAATGCTACCGTCAATCAAAGCAAGATAAGATGCATAAAAGATAAACATCACATGCAATCAATATAAGTGATATGATATGGCCATCATCATCTTGTGCTTGTGATCTCCATCTCCGAAGCACCTTCATGATCACCATCGTCACCGGCGCGACACCTGTCGTCTCGCCAATCTTATGCTTCCACGACTATCGCTACCGCTTAGTGATAAAGTAAAGCATTACAGCGCAATTACATTGCATACAATAAAGCGACAACCATATGGCTCCTGCCAGTTGCCGATAACTCGGTTACAAAACATGATCATCTCATACAATAAAATTTAGCATCATGTCTTGACCATATCACATCACAACATGCCATGCAAAAACAAGTTAGACGTCCTCTACTTTGTTGTTGCAAGTTTTACGTGGCTGCTACGGGCTTAGGAAGAACCGTTCTTACCTACGCATCAAAACCACAACTATAGTTTGTCAAGTTGGTGCTATTTTAACCTTCGCAAGGACCGGGCGTAGCCACACTTGGTTCAACTAAAGTTGGAGAAACTGACACCCGCCAGCCACCTGTGTGCAAAGCACGTCGGTAGAACTAGTCTCGCGTAAGCGTACGCGTAATGTCGGTCCGGGCCGCTTCATCCAACAATACCGCCGAACCAAAGTATGACATGCTGGTAAGCAGTATGACTTATATCGCCCACAACTCACTTGTGTTCTACTGGTGCACAACATCAACGCATAAAGCCTAGGCTCGGATGCCACTGTTGGGGAACGTAGTAATTTCAAAAAATTTCCTACGCTCACGCAAGATCATGGTGATGCATAGCAACGAGAGGGGAGAGTGTTGTCTACGTACCCTCATAGACCGGCAATGGAAGTGTTGACACAACGTAGAGGAAGTAGTCGTACGTCTTCCCGATCCGATCGATCAAAGTACCGAACGTACGACACCTTCGAGTTCTGCACACGTTCAACTCAGTGACGTCCCTCAAGTTCTGATCCAGCAAAACATTGAGGGAGAGTTTCGTCAGCACGACGGCGTGATGATGGTGATGATGTTCTACTAACGCAGGGCTTCGCCTAAGCACCGCTACGATATAACCGAGGTGGAATATGGTGGAAGGGGGCACCACACACGGCTAAGGAACGATCACGAGGATCAACTTGTGTGTCATGGGGTGCCCCCTTGCCTCAGTATATAAAGGAGGGAGAGGGGGAGGTGCGGCCGGCCCTATGGGTGCGCCTGGAGGAGTCCTACTCCAACCGGGAGTAGGACTCCCCCCTCTTGCCTTGTTGGAAAAGGAAGGAGGAAGGGAGAAAGAGGAAAGGGGGGCGCCGCCCCCCTTCCTTGTCCTATTCAGACTAGGGGGAGGGGGTGCACGGCCTGCCCTGGCCGGCCCTCCTCTTCTCCCTTAT
>NC_041390.1:435109492-435113955 GCF_002162155.2 Triticum dicoccoides
TACTCCGGTAAAATCCCGATTTCACCCGGAACGTTTCCGATATCCAAATATAGGCTTCCAATATATCAATCTTTATGTCTCAACCATTTTGAGACTCCTCGTCATGTCCGTGATCAAATACGGGACTCCGAACAACCTTCGGTATATCAAAACACAAAAACCCTAATTACGATCGTCACCGAACTTTAAGCGTGCGGACCCTACAGGTTTGAGAACTATGTAGACATAACCGAGACACGTCTCCGATCAATAACCAATAGCGGAACCTGGATGCTCATATTGGCTCCTAGATATTCTACGAAGATCTTTATCGGTCAGACCGCATAACAACATACGTTGTTCCCTTTGTCATCGGTATGTTACTTGCCCGAGATTCGATCGTCGGTATCTCAATACCTAGTTCAATCTCGTTACCGGCAAGTCTCTTTACTCGTTCCGTAATACATCATCCTGCAACTAACTTATTAGTTGCAATGCTTGCAAGGCTTGAGTGATGTGCATTACCGAGAGGGCCCAGAGATACCTCTCCGACAATCGGAGTGACAAATCCTAATCTCGAAATACGCCAACCCAACAAGTACCTTCGGAGACACCTGTAGAGCACCTTTATAATCACCCACTTACGTTGTGACGTTTGGTAGCACACAAAGTGTTCCTCCGGTAAACGGGAGTTGCATAATCTCATAGTCATAGGAACATGTATAAGTTATGAAGAAAGCAATAGCAACAAACTAAACGATCAAGTGCTAAGCTAATGGAATGGGTCAAGTCAATCACATCATTCTCCTAATGATGTGATCCCGTTAATCAAATGACAACTCATGTCTATGGTTAGGAAACATAACCATCTTTGATTAACGAGCTAGTCAAGTAGAGGCATACTAGTGACTCTCTGTTTTTGTCTATGTATTCACACATGTATTATGTTTCCGGTTAATACAATTCTAGCATGAATAATAAACATTTATCATGATATAAGGAAATAAATAATAACTTTATTATTGCCTCTAGGGCATATTTCCTTCAATCACAACACAACTCTAGACACAAATTGAAATAATACAAGCTTTATATTACAAGCCAGGGGCCTCGAGGGCTCGAATACACAAGAGTCAGCGGAAGCAACAATATCTGAGTACAGACATAAGTTAGCCAAGTTTGAATTAAGAAGGCTAGAACAAAGCAACACGATCGAAGAGGCAAGGCCTCCAGCCTGGGAGGCTCCTAACTACTCATAGTCGTCTGCTGTCTTCACGTAGTAGTAGGCATCCTCCGGATAGTAGTAGTCATCAGTGGCGTCGTCTGGCTCCTGGGATCCGTCATCTGGTTGCAACAATCGGGTATGGGGGAAAAAGAAGTAGCAAAGCAACCGTGAGTACTCATCCAAAGTACTCGCAAGACTTACATCAGATCTAAACTAAGTATGCATCTGTATCAAAGGGAATGGGTTGTATCTATGGACTAAACTGCAGAATGCTAGAAGGGAAGGGGAAAGCCTAGCCTATCGAAGACTAGCATCTTCAAGCATCTTCAAGCATCTTGCAGCATATAGAAGAGTACAGATCAACATAATGTAAGTAGTAGTGTTATCAACCTTGGCCAGAGATCCTTTCTCGACTCCCTGCGAGAAAGCAATCCCAGAGCCATACTATCCAGTTATCATCTCATATCCAAGTCTCATCTCCATGTCTCATCTCAAGTATCCAGTTCTAGTTGTATCGATCGGGATACAACTCCAAGTGTCCGTTACCGTAGGACAGGCTATCGATAGATGTTTTCTTCCCTGCAGGGGTGCACCAACTTACCCACCACGCTCGATTAACTCCGGCCGGACACACTTTCTTGGGTCATGCCCGACCTCGGCCAAACAATACGCCGCAACCTGACCTAGGCTTAATAGAGAGGCCAGCACGCCGGACTAAACCTATGACCCAAGGGTTCATGGGCCATCTGCCCGGGAACTCCTGCATGTTGCGTACGCGGCCGGTGAGCAGACCTAGCTACCTCCTTCAACAAGGCAGGAGCTTACGCAGTCCAACCCGGCGCACGCCGCTCAGTCGCTAACGTCTATTAAACCTCGGCTGATGCGTACGACGCAGAACGCCCATACTATGCCCACGTGATGGTTAGTGCTATCAGGCCAGAGTCCCCTCGGATCAAATATCCAAATCGTAGTGGATTAGGAGCACGCGGTAACAAGCAGAGACTCACGATCGATGTGACCCCGTCGCCCCATCTCGAGTACTTGCGGCAAGGGCTAAGAATGCCCGGCCATGCCTCGTAAGTATCTCGCGGGCACCTTCCAGGTCAACCCGACTCCACATCACTCACTATTAAGCTCGCGCGGGTACCCCTCAGGGTCGACCCGTCTTTAGTAACATGGCTCAGTGTAAAGTCATAGTAACCATAGTAACTGTATGTCTAACACCAAGGGGAAAACCCGAGGAATCACCCCCGGTGAATCCCACTCGATGTTAACATCAAGGTGAACGTAAGAGGATCCACCCTCGAGGTTCACACTTGAGGGGTTGCACGACAGAGCAATAACGGAAGTGGTTACGGAGGAAATCACCCTCAATGACCTCGACCGTATAGCTACACTACAGAGATCTCATCAGGAGTGATGTAAGAGGTTCCACCCTCGGCACTCGATGGTAACTCTGTAGAGTTGTACAACTAGGGGGGGGGGTGATGTGCGGTGTCGGGGCCTGGACGTCGATCACGTTGATCGAGTCATCGAACATAAAGCGGGGCAACTGGGACAAGGTGGGGTCACTGATGGATCTCTAACCAACCTATACTAAGTAGTTTAGGATAAGCAAGTAAGGTATAAAAGCAGGTAACAACAACATGCTATGCATCAGAGTAGGATCATACAGAATGCAGTAGCAGTTCTAATGCAAGCATGAGAGGAAAAGAAATAGGCGATATCGGAATGCTCAAGGGGGGGGGTTGCTTGCCTGGTTGCTCAGACAAGAAGAAGGGGTCGTCGGTGACGTAGTCGATCACAACGGCATCATCGGTCCCGGGGTCTACCGGAGAGAAGAGGGGGAAGAAACAGTAAATAAAGAGCAATCAATGCATCACAAGGCATAACATGACGACGTGCAGAGCTAGGGTTGCCCTAACGTAGTACTACACGTTGCAGACGGAGGGGATAAACATCCGAGGATGAATTCCTTGTGTTAGGCGGATTCCAGACAGATGAAAGAGAGGGGACGGTTCCATGCTCAGCATGTTAGGGGCATGTGACAGGTGAATGGACCAAGAATTCGGATTCGTGGGATTTTTTTGAGCAACTTTCATATAGAAAACATTTTCATCCAAGCTACGGTTTAATTTCTATTAATTTTCAAAGATTAAAGTAATTTCTGGAATTATTTTATTTACAGAAAAAGATATATGACGTCAGCATGATGTCACAGTGACATCGGCAGGTCAACAGACGGCTCACCAGGTCAACATGTCAGCCTCTGTGACTTTAACAATGTTAATTTAGACTAACAGAGGGTTAATTAGAGGGTGGGCCCCATTTGTCAGTGTCTCATTTAGTTAACTAATTAGTTTTCATTTACTAAACGTTTTAGTTAATTAACTGGGCGGTGGGGCCCGCATGTCAGAGACACGGGGCTGCCACGTCAGTAGTTGACTGGGTCAACCCAGTCAACTAGGACCCGTGGGGCCCACTGGCCGTGGCTCTGGGGTGGCCCCAGGCCAGCCACGTCGGCGGTGGCCGGCGGCTCGACGCCGGCGACGCCAAAATGCGGCGGCGGGCCTCAGGCCTCGTCGGATTTCGCCTACAGGCGACCATTTCGCGCGCTAGGGTGCGTTCGAACGAGCAGACGACGACGAGTCGAACTGTGGTGGTTATGTGGCTGGAGGTGGCCGGAAACGAGGTCGGCGTCGAGCTACGGCGGCGGTGGTTCTTCGGGTGTGAACAGAACGCGGCTCCTGGGGTGTTTTGAGAGAGCTAGGTGGCTGGGCGGTTTCTTGGGCGTGCCAGAAGCATGACGGTCAAGACAGCAGGGCTCGGGCGGCTGCGCTTCGAGCTGCATGCCGGCAATGGTGGACGACAGCGCGTGGCGTCGGTGTTGGCTAGCTACGGGGCAGCAACTCGCAAATGGAGGGGGACGAGGAGAGGGAGAGACACTCACGTAGGGGCTCACGAAGGCCGGTGCTCAGATTAGTAGCAGTAGCACTCGGGGGAGGTCGACGGAGTTCCGCGGCGGCCGGAGAAGAGGACGATGACGACGCGACAGCTACATGGTTCCCCGACTCCAACCGAACGCAACAGGGGAAGGGGAGGACGCTGGCGGAGCTTGCCGTTGCAGTCAGCAATCACAGGGCCGCTGGTAGCCGGGGAAACGACGGAGCCGCAGTGGCGATGGCGTTCGGTGAGGGGGAGAGAAGGGGATCTAGGGGAGAGGGAGAGGCAGGGGGATGGAGAGGCGGGAGTGGGCAAG
>NC_041390.1:435114602-435130111 GCF_002162155.2 Triticum dicoccoides
CAAGTGGGGAGGGGGCCCGAGGAGGTGGGGGTTGCTGGGGGCCTTATCCTCCCGGTCATCACCGGCGAGGGGGTTCGGCGGCGACGAGCGGGCGCGGTCGCTCGCACAGTGGAGGAGGGGGAAGACGACAGGGGGGAGTGGGCCGGCCTAGCATGGGCCAGTTGGCTCGGGTGGAGGGGTGGGCCGAGGCCCAGGGGGAGGCCAGGGGCTCTGGCCCTTTCTTTTTTATTTGCTTTCCCCTTTTCTTTTCTTTTATTTTTTTAGCTTTCTGTTTTAGCTATTTTAGGCCACCTACACATTTTGCAAAAATGTCGGTTCACCACCAATATTACCAGAAGAATACTTTCCACATGATGAACATTTTAGTTTTCATGTTTGAGCATTTTGAATTTCACACAAGATTTGAATTTGAATTCAACTGGAATTTGAAAGAGAGAGGAGACAAAGATGATCAAGCACTTGTTTAGCAAAATAATTAACTTAACCCCAGGGGTTACTGTAGCATCATTACACCGGGGTGTTACAACTCTCCTCCTCTAAAAGAAATTCTCGTCCTGAGAATTAAGAGGTAGAAGGGAACAGGTCGGGGTATTCAGCCCAGAGGTTATCTTCACGCTCCCAAGTGGCTTCATCTTTAGAATGATTTGACCATTGCACCTTGAGGAACTTGGTAACCTTCTGGCATGTTCGACGTTCAGCTTCTTCAAGAATGCAGATCGGATGCTCCTTGTATGTGAGATCATCTTGAACTTCAATCAATACCGGATCCACTTCATGTTCCGGATCCTTGAAGCATCAACGAAGTTGCGACACATGAAAGACATCATGGACGTGAGAGAACTAAGGTGGCAACTCCAATTGATAAGCCACCAGTCCACGACGGGCGAGGATGCGGAAGGGACCAATGTAGCGGGGAGCTAGCTTGCCCTTGACTCCGAACCGATGAATGCCTCTCAAAGGAGTGACACGCACATAAGCTTGTTCACCAGGTTGATAAGTTGAACCCCAGTGTTTCCGGTCATAGTTGCTCTTCTGGCGGGACTGGGCCGCCTTGAGATTATCCCGGACAATGCGAACCTGCTCTTCAGCTTGTTGAATAATGTCTGGACCAATGAGCGCCCGTTCCCCAGTTTCTGACCAATTCAGAGGGGTTCGACACTTACGTCCATAAAGCACTTCAAAGGGTGCCATTTTCAAGCTGTCTTGATAACTATTGTTATAAGAGAACTCTGCATAAGGGAGAGATTCTTCCCACTTCTTGCCGAAAGAAATAACACAAGCTCGAAGCATGTCTTCAAGAATTTGATTGACTCGCTCGACTTGGCCTTGGGATTGGGGATGATAAGCAGTGCTCCAGGTTATATGAGTTCCCATTGCCTCCTGGAAACTATCCCAGAACTTTGAAGTGAATATACTTTCACAGTCTGAATTGATCTCCTTCGGAATGCCGTGGAGTGACACAATTCGGGAGATATACAAGTTTGCTAATTGACTAGCAATGATAGTCTCCTTGACTGGCAGAAAGTGAACGACCTTCGAGAATTGGTCGATGACGAAAAAGATAACATCATTACCTTTCTGAGACTTGGGAAGGCCAGTGACAAAGTCCATCTGAATCTTATTCCATTTCCATTCAGGAATAGGGAGAGGTTGCAGAAGTCCAGCCGGTTTCTGATGTTCTGCTTTGACGCGACGACAAACGTCACATTCTTCAATATATCGAGCAATGTATTGCTTCATATTAGACCACCAGTACTTCTGACGGATGTCTAGATACATCTTGGTACTTCCCGAATGAATAGACAGAGGGGTATCATGCGCTTCTTTCATCACCTTCTCTGTCATAAGCTCGAACTGGGGTATGACAATGCGATCTCTGAAGTATAAGGTTCCATCTTCACCAAGTGAGAAATCTCTAGATTTCTCTAAGGCAAGATCCTTTTTCATCAAATCCACATGAGCATCTTTGGCTTGAGCAGACTTAATTGCTTTCAGTAGAGTTGGTTCCAGGACAAGGTTATTTAGAGAACCTTGTGGAACTAGTTGAAGGTTCAGCTTGCATAGCTCTTCATAAAGGCGGGGTTGGGCTTTGAAGACCATGTGATTGTTGCAATAAGACTTACGGCTCAGGGCATCGGCCATTACATTAGCCTTGCCAGGTGTATAAGATATACCGCAATTGTAGTCAGCAATAACTTCCATCCATCGCTGCTGACGGAGGTTCAGATCTGGCTGAGTAAACAAATACTTCAGACTCTGATGATCAGTGAAGATCTCGCAACGATTACCGAGAAGGTACTGTCGCCATAGCTTCAGTGCATAGATAACCGCAGCAAGCTCAAGGTCATGAACTGGGTAGTTCTCTTCATGAGGACGCACTTGACGGGAGGCATAAGCAATCACTCTGCGCTCTTGCATTAGGACACATCCTAATCCTTGACGTGAAGCGTCACAATAGATGACAAAGTCCTTGCGAGAATCAGGGGGAGCAAGCACTGGGGCAGATGTCAGCTTGTCTTTGAGTGCGTGGAAACTTTCCTGGCATTTGTCTGTCCAATCGAACTTAACACCTTTGTGAAGCAGATTGGTCAGTGGCTTGGTGATCTTGGAGAAGTTCTCTATGAAGCGGCGACAATAGCTGGCTAGACCGAGAAAGCTTCTGACTTGCTTGACAGTCTTCAGAGGGGTCCAGTCAAGAATAGCCTGAACTCGCTCTGGGTTGACGGCAATACCATCCTTGGAGATGACATGACCAAGGTAGGTGACTTCGGGTAACCAAAATTCTCACTTGGAATACTTGGCATAAAGTTGATGTTCTCGAAGCTTCTCTAGAACAAGTCGGAGATGTTCAGCATGTTCTTCTTTGTTCTTCGAATATACCAGGATATCATCCAGATAGACTACGACGAACTTGTCGAGGTAATCCATGAATATGTAGTTCATCAGACGAGAGAATGTGGCTGGAGCATTGGTCAAGCCAAAAGACATGACAGTGTACTCGTAAGAACCATAACGAGTGACGAATGTGGTCTTTGGAATATCCTCTTCACGAACACGGATCTGGTGGTAACCCAACCTCAAGTCGAGTTTGGAGAATATTGATGAACCAGCAAGTTGATCATACAGATCATTGATCCGAGGAAGCGGATATTTGTTCTGAATTGTAGCTTGGTTGATAGGACGATAGTCTTGTACCAAATGATTCGTTCCATCCTTCTTTTTTACAAAGAGAGAAGGTGCTCCCCAAGCTGAGGAACTTGGAAGAATGAAACCACTGTGAAGAGATTTGTCGATTTTCTCCTTAAGTTCAAGGAGTTCATGAGGCGGCATCCTGTAGGGTCGTTTGGCAATAGGAACGGTGCCTGGTTTCAAATCGATGGCGAACTCGACAGCCCGGGCAGGGGGTATTCCTGCAAGTTCTTCTGGAAAGACATCTAGGAAGTCACGAACAACTGGAATCTTTTCAATTCCCTCAAGAGGTGCTGCGTTCAACGCATTCAAGACATAAAGTCGTGCTTCAGCTTTCTGAACAAGTTGAGCATGGTAGCTTACTATCTCATCGGAAGGATGTAGGAGGTGAACGACCTTGGTGGCGCAAACGATAGAAGCAATATGCACTTTCAACCATTCCATTCCCAGAATGAGGTCAATATTGGAAGACTCCAGAATAATGGGGGAAACAAGAAATTCCAACCCTTCAATCTCAACGGGAACGTCACGACCAATCATGGTAGTTTGACATCGGCCCGCAGGGGTGCGTACCACAATCGGAGTGTTCATGGGCTCGCATCGAATGTCGTGTGCATATGCAAAACTTTCTGACATGAATGAATGCGATGCTCCTGAATCAAATAAAACAGATGCTGGTACTGAATTAACAAGGAGAGTACCCATCACAGTAGCAGGCTGGTCTTGAGCTTCACTCAAATCAACATGATTAGCCTGACCACGACCATAAGGTCTGGCATTGCTGTTGTGGGGCTGGTTGTTACGGCCAGTTGAAGGCAAAGCCAGCTGGTTCCTTTTCTGAGGGCAGTTCCTGGAACGATGGCCCGGAAGGCCACACTTGAAGCACAGACCATCATTGGGATTGTGAGCAGAAGCTTGGGGTGGTACAGCCCGAAGGGGCTGCCTCTGCGGTGGAGGAGGCAGACGAGGTGCGGCATAGGGCTGTCTTGGTGCAGGTGCAGTTGGATGATACATGTTGTGGGGAATCCATATCCGACGCTTCTGCGCTGACGGGCCCGAAGATGAGCCTGCGTCACGGCTGCGCCTAAGGGATCCCTGGTGTTCTTGAAGACCAGTCTCAACCTGAATAGCCTTGTTCACCAAGGTGGCGAAGTCGGCAAAGTCATGAGCGAGCAGTGCTAGCTTAATATCAGGGTGAAGTCCATCACGGAACTTTTCTTGCCTACGAGAATCAGTTGCAATGTCTTCTTCAGCATAACGAGACAAGTCCAAAAATTCCCGCTGATAAGCATCTACAGTATTGTTGCCTTGGGTGAGGTTGCGGAAATCTCACTTCTTCCTGTCCATGATTCCCTAAGGAATGAAGCGGGCACGGAAGGCAGCTTGGAAATCCGGCCAAGTGATGACCGTTACAGCAGGTAGGGTACGCCTGTGGCTGTCCCACCATTGAGCAGCGGGACCCTTCAGAAAGAAAGATGCAAAGGTGACATAGCTAGCAGGGGCCACACTAGCAGACTCCATTTCATATGTGATGTCGCGGAGCCAGTCATCAGCATCAAGGGGTTGAGTTGAGCTACGGTAAATAGTTGGGTTGAGACGCATGAAGTACTGTAGAGTTCCCGGGGTTGGCTGTTGATTCATGTTCGGACGAGGAAAATGAGCCATCATTCCTTCCATGAATTGATGATTCAGCTCAAATTGTTGCATCATTCCAACAAATAATTCGGGCGGTGGTGGATCGTTGGCACCACGGCCACGACCAGCGGGTCTAACCATCCTGCTAACAAGTAACAGGGAGTAGTTCAGCATTGAGCATTTGTAAAAACAAGGATCATTCATGATGAAACATGCATAATGAACGAGGTACGATGGATACCACTTCGTTGTAATCACGATGGTGTGTGTACTAGCCAGAATACTATTCTAAGGAAAACTATGGCTTATCCAGCTTTGGGGTGAATGTGGTCACGGGATCCTAATGTTAGAGTTAGTAAAACCATTTAAACCCGAATAGAAGAGAGATCAGAGTCCCAGAGTATGGACGAGGATTAAAAGATCCTAATACCACCCATATGGCGACGTGGGCCCGTAAGACACACAACCAATGTTAGTAAAAGTTTTTCAGTGACTAGACTCAACTTCGGCCAAGGAGTTGGAAAGGGGGCTACCTACAGGCAGTCGGCTCTGATACCAACTTGTGACACCCTCGATTCAATCGTACACTAATCATACACGCACATGTGTACGATCAAGATCAAGGACTCACGGGAGGATATCACAACACAACTCTAGACACAAATTAAAATAATACAAGCTTTATATTACAAGCCAGGGGCCTCGAGGGCTCGAATACATAAACTCGAATACACAAGAGTCAGCGGAAGCAACAATATCTGAGTACAGACATAAGTTAGACAAGTTTGCCTTAAGAAGGCTAGAACAAAGTGCTACTTCTTGAGCTTGTGTTGGTTTTCCCCGAAGAGGAAGGGATGATGCAGCAGAGTAGCATAAGTATTTCCCTCAGTTTTTGAGAACCAAGGTATCAATCCAGTAGGATCCCATGCTCAAGTCCCTCGTACCTGCACAAAGCGATAGCTACTCGCAACCAACGCGATTAGGGGTTGTCAATCCCTTCACGGTCACTTACGAGAGTGAGATCTGATAGATATAATATTTTTGGTATTTTTGGTATAAAGATGCAAAGTAAAAAGTAAAAGCAAAGTAAAAAGCAAAGCAAGATTAAAGTGATAGAGATTGATATGATGAGAATAGACCCGAGGGCCATAGTTTCACTAGTGGCTTCTCTCAAGAGAATAAGTATTCTATGGTGGGTGAACAAATTACTGTTGAGCAATTGACAGAATTGAGCATAGTTATGAGAATATCTAGGCATGATCATGTATATAGGCATCACGTCCGTGACAAGTAGATCGAAACGATTCTGCATCTACTACTATAACTCCACTCATCGACCGCTATCCAGCATGCATCTAGAGTATTAAGTTAAAAACAGAGTAACGCCTTAAGCAAGATGACATGATGTAGAGAGATAAATTCATGCAATATGAAATAAACCTCATCTTGTTATCCTCGATGGCAACGATACAATACGTGCCTTGATGCCCCTTCTGTCACTGGGTAAGGACACCGCAAGATCGAACCCAAAGCTAAGCACTTCTCCCATGGCAAGAACTACCAATCTAGTTGGCCAAACCAAACGAATAATTCGAAGAGACTTGCAAAGATAACCAATCATACATAAAAGAATTCAGAGAAGATTCAAATATTATTCATAGATAGACTTGATCATAAACCCACAATTCATCGGTCTCAACAAACACACCGCAAAAAGAAGATTACATCAAATAGATCTCCACAAGAGAGGGGAGAACTTTGTATTGAGATTCAAAGAGAGAGAAGAAGCCATCTAGCTACTAACTATGGACCCGAAGGTCTGAGGTAAACTACTCACACTTCATCGGAGAGGCTATGATGATGTAGAAGCCCTCCGTGACGATGGCCCTCATCCGGTGGAGCTCCGGAACAGGCCCCAAGATGGGATCTCGTGGATACAGAAAGTTGCGGCGGTGGAATTAGGTTTTTGGCTCCTGTTCTGATCGTTTGGGGGTACGTGTGTATATATAGGAGGAAGAAGTACGCCGGAGGAGCAACGAGGGGCCCACGAGGCAGGGGGGCGCGCCCTGGGGGGGGGGGGGCGCCCCCACCCTCATGACCGCCTCTTTTGTTCCTTGGAGTAGGGTCCAAGTCTCCTGGATCACGTTCGGTGAGAAAATCACGTTCCCGGAGATTTTATTCCATTTGGACTCCGTTTGATATTCTGTTTATCCGAAACACTGAAATAGGCAAAAAATAACAATTCTGGGCTGGGTCTCCGGTTAATAGGTTAGTCCCAAAAATAATATAAAAGTGGAAAATAAAGCCCAATATAGTCCAAAACAGTAGATAATATAGCATGGAGCAATCAAAAATTATAGATATGTTGGAGACGTATCAGGCATCCCCAAGCTTAATTCCTGCTCGTCCTCGAGTAGATAAATGATAAAAAGAGAATTTTTGATGCGGAGTGCTACTTGGCATAATTTCAATGCAAATCTTCTTAATTGTGGTATGAATATTCAGATTAGAAAGATTCAAGACAAAAGTTTATATTGACATAAAAATAATAATACTTCAAGCATACTAACAAGGCAATTATGTCTTCTCAAAATAACATGGCCAAAGAAAGTTATCCCTACAAAATCATATAGTCCGGCTATGCTCCATCTTCACCACACAAAGTATTTAAATCATGCACAACCCCGATAACAAGCCAAGCAATTGTTTCATACTCTAACTTTTTCAAAACTTTTTCAATCTGCACGCAATACATGAGCGTGAGCCATGGATATAGCACTATAGGTGGAATAGAATGGTGGTTGTGGAGAAGACAAAAACGAGGGGAAGATAGTCTCACATCAACTAGGCGTATCAACGGGCTATGGAGATGCCCATCAATAGATATCAATGTGAGTGAGTAGGGATTGCCATGCAACGGATGCACTAGAGCTATAAGTATATGAAAGCTCAAAAAGAAACTAAGTGGATGTGCATCCAAATTGCTTGCTCATGAAGACCTAGGGCAATTTGAGGAAGCCCATCATTGGAATATACAAGCCAAGTTCTATAATGAAAAATTCCCACTAGTATATGAAAGTGATAACATGAGAGACTCTCTACTATGAAGATCATGGTGCTACTTTGAAGCACAAGTGTGGTAAAAGGATAGTAACATTGTCCCTTCTCTCTTTTTCTCTCATCATTTTTTATATTTTTTTGTGTGGTCCCTTTCTCTTTTTTTATGGCCTCTTTTTATTTGGGCTTCTTTGGCCTCTTTTTTTTATTTTATTTTTCGTCCGGAGTCTCATCCCGACTTATGGGGGAATCATAGTCTCCATCATTCTTTCGTCACTGGGACAATGCTCTAATAATGATGATCATCACACTTCTATTTTTCTTACAACTCAATACTTAGAACAAAATATGACTATATGAATGCATCCGGCGGTGTACCGGGATATGCAATATGACAATGATGGAGTGTGTCATGATGAAGTAGATGGTGGAAAGTTGCATGTCAATATATCTCGGAATGGCTATGGAAATGCCATAATAGGTAGGTATGGTGGCTGTTTTGAGGAAGGTATATGGTAGGTGTATGATACCGGCGAAAGGTGCGCGGTATTAGAAAGGCTAGCAAAGGTGGAAGGGTGAGAGTGCGTATAATCCATGGACTCAACATTAGTCATAAAGAACTCATATACTTATTTGTAAGTGCATCTAGTGCCTCTTAGTGATTTTGGTGTATTGAAGACTTATAGGTTAAGGGACTAATGCATGTGTGAGTGTACACATGTCTATAAGTCTATGAGGAGTTTGATATTTACAGGAAAAGTCGACCCCTAAAAATGAATATCTTCGACTGAAGATTTTGGTATTTCTGAAGACTTTCATGAAGACTTTGAAAGTGAAGAAATTGGTGTGTCCGTGAAGACTTGATATTCATGCGAGGAATATGAAGCTTGAAGACTTTCGTTTTCATAGTTTTGTTTTTCTCTTTCTTGAGTCATAGGAAACACCGTAGTGTTAAAGGGGGCCGAGGAAATACTAAGGAACAATTTTCATGTGATGCTCAACTCAAAATCCTACACCTACCAATCCCTTCGAGTGAAGCCATTGGAAATCTCATACAGTTCGGTCAATTTTCAGTGACAGAGACGAAGTTCTTCTGGTCTCTGAGGAATTTGTCCTGACTGAGGAGTTAGGAATTCGCCAGTGCGGATTGCCTACACAGTGAGGAACATGATAGCCCTGAGAATTTTGCTACTCAAAATTCCGACCATTGCTGTGCTATGCACCAGCTGTCCCAAAATATCTATCCACCTAACGGTCATATCATTGAAGGGCATTTATGTCTTATCATGTCGGGCTGCTCCCTAGGCTATAAATAGCCGCGCCCTACAACCACTAGCTGGTTGGCAGCTCCGAGAGAAACTGACACTTGTCATTTGAGAGCAACCCATCCTTTGAGGACTTTGAGCGAAAATCATCAAGTGAGGAAAAACCAAAAACCCAAAACCCAAACACCTACATACCCCAAGTGATTGAGCATCACTGAAGAGATTGATGCTGAGTGGATCCGATGCTTGTTACCTTTGAAGACTGTGCTTCTTCCAGACGGTTAGGCGTCATGGTCTAGAGCATCGAAGAGGAATTGTGGATCGTCGAGTGACCAAGTTTGTGAAGGTTTGGAAGTCGCCTGAAGACTTACCACGAGTGATTGGACGAGGTCTATGTGACCTTAGTTCAAGGAGAATACAGTGAGGACTGGGTGTCCTGAGCTGCGCGTTCAGGATTGGGTGTCCTCGAGTTTAAATACTGAGCCGCTCCAACCAGACGTACAACTGAGACAGCAGTTGGAACTGGTCTACCAAATCATTGTCTTCACCAAGCTTACTGGTTCTATTTCCTTAACTCTTTCATTTCCTCATAACTGTGCTGTGTGTTTGTTCATATCTGTGTTTGAAGACTTTGACTAAAGACTTTCTCAATTTCCTCAGTTCAATTTCTTCAGTCTGTTTGTCTTCATCCTGTGTTATCCTGTGATTACGCTTCCTGTACTCTGTGCCTGTCTTCATTTCATGATGATGACTATGCTTGTATTCTGTTATGTTTACTTTTGAGTACTTATTCCGCTGCTAGTAGTTCTTCGCTAAGGAATTTCCTCACCGGCAAATTCCTCAGTGAAGAATTTCATAAAAATCGCCTATTCACCCCCCTCTAGTCGATATAACGCACTTTCAATTAGTATCAGAGCAAGGTACTCCCTTGTTCTGTGTGATTTTGGTTTAACTGCCTGGAGTTTTAGTTATGTCGACCGTAGGTATGACGAAGGTGACATGCCCCATCTTTGACGGTCACGAGTATCCCAAGTGGAAGGCCATGATGAAGAAACGCCTCATGGTGATGAACAACGAGTTGTGGACCGTCACTGAGATTGGCCTGACTGATCTGTGCAAGATGGCGGATGCTGATGACATTCGCAAGTATACTCTTCTCAACCTCACGGCGAAGGATGTCATCTGCTCCAGTCTGTCACAAAATCAGTTCAGGAATATCATGCATCTCGATCATGCGAAGCTCATCTGGGACCGTCTCTCTGAGGTCTATGAAGGTCATCGAACCTATCATGATCCTTGTTTTGAGGACTTTAAGGAATCTCTCAAAACGATGACATTCGAACCAGAATCATCATCTTCTGCATCATGCCTTATGGCAAAAGATGCGGAGGTAACTGAATGCTACCTATCCGAGTCCAGTGATGATGAATATGGTGATGAATTTGGACCCAACTATGTCAAACTTGCTTCCCTTGCTACTAAACAACAAAGAGCTTTAGAAAAAGCTCACTATATGCTAAACAAGAGCAATGATATGTTGGGTGAGGAAATGGATCAGTCAAAAGCTTTGGCTGAAAGTCTTCAGAGACTTCATACTAAGTATGACACCCTTCAAGATCAACATAACACTCTCTTGTCCGATCATGAGAAGCTTTCTTATGAATTTCTTCAAAGAAAGCAAGATCTTGAAAAGCTAAGAGTGAGTTATGAAGATCTTCAGAAGGAGCGCGATTCATTACTTGCTCAATAAATCAGCGCTTCTCAGGAAGAATTTGTTCCTCCATGCTTGAAGTGCATTGAACGTGAATCTGCTAATTCTTCACCTGAATGTTCAAATGCTGCTAATGTTTCAAATTCTTCACATGCCTTTGCTATCACTAATTCCTCATCTGAGGACATTGCTAGTATCACTGACGATGCAGGGCTGAAGGAATTGTACACAACAGCATGTACAAAAGCCTCAAAGGGCACCAGGCTCTTTGTGATGTGCTTAAAAAGCAGATCCTCAACAGGAACCCTAGGAAAGAGGGTATCGCCTTTGAGAGGAAACTCAATGCTGATGGTACATATTGGAATCCTGAGCAGTACCCCAAAACTACATGGGTTGCTGCAAAGGGACCTCCAGTTGATGCATCTAACTTATCTGGATTTGCATGTGAATCTCCTCATTCTAATGATGAGTCAATTGACTCCAACTATAAGCTATTCAAAAATCAGAATGGTGAAGTATTTGCTAGATATGTTGGCACTAACTGCAGGAACGGCTCCCCTATGAAGAAAATCTGGGTTCCCAAAAGATGCCTTGAAAATCTTCAGGTGAATGTCATCATGACGCCACCTGTGAAGAATAGGAACCCCAGATCAAATTCTTCATATGGACCAAATTCTTCATATGGACCAAATTCCTCATATGGAGCAGAGTCCTCATATGAACATCATCGTGCTAACCCGTCTGTTCCGCAGGGAAGATCTAAGGATTATGGATATGTGCATTATTCTTCAAATCATTATGTCCATAAGTCCTCGAAGAATTTCTCTGCATACTCTTATGCTTACTCTAACCCCTCTTATGTGAGACGAAATGGACTGGCTTCTATGCCATCCTTTTCGTATGGAGCTCGCATAATGATGAACTCTTTGCCACCCCTTCAGATGTGGGTGGTGAAGAAAAAGAACTAATCTCTTCTGCAGGGTCAGGTCCCCAGATGCACATAATCGTCTGAAGAATTTGCTGGAGACCTAAGCATGCCTGATAGGACGTAGGCTAATCATGAAGAAATGAACTTTCATTTCTCACGTCCTCATATTGCTTTATCAGTTCTTTTACTTGATGAAATTAATCTGATGAATTGATGTCATATTCTTCACTGATGAAGTATATGAGTTTGTAAGCTGCACTAATTCATCTGCAGGATGATCAACCCAAAGCCACTGAGTGGGTCCTTGACAGTGGATGTACAAACCACATGACCGGTGACAAGAATCTATTGATGGATGCTCCATTATCTCCGTCGCATCTGAAGCATATCATTTTTGCTGACAAAGGCAAAAGTCAGGTATTGGGTCTAGGTAAGGTTGCGATTACAAAGGATAGACACATGAACAACGTCATGCTTGTTGAGTCCTTAGGATACAACCTTATGTCTGTCTCAATGCTTTGTGATCTTGATATGGTTGTTGTCTTTGGCAAGTACCGCTGTGTTGTGGTTATGGAAGCTGACAATTCCAAAGTCTTCAAAGGCTTTAGGAGAGGAGATATGTATATTGTTGATTTCTCTACAGGACCACAACCGGCCGTGTGCTTACTTGCAAAAGCTTCAGAAGGCTGGCTCTGGCATCGACGACTTGGGCATGCAGGCATGAGGAATTTGCACACGCTTGCGAAGAAGAAGCATGTCATTGGCATCGAGAATGTCAAATTCCTCAAGGATCACCTATGCGGAGCCTATGAAGCTGGGAAGATAACGAAGGCCAAGCATCCAGCAAAGACTATCATGACCACCACTCGCCCATTTGAATTGCTTCACATGGATCTCTTTGGTCCTAATCATTATTCTGCTATTTCAAATGAAGCATCTCAATATGGCTTTGTTATTGTTGATGATTATTCTCGCTATACATGGGTACACCTTGTTACTTACAAACATGAAGTGCAGGAAGTCTTCAAACGATTTTCCTCGAGGGCTTCAACCAACTTTGGTGTGAAGATCAAGCACATCAGAAGTGACAATGGCACTGAGTTCAAGAATTCTGGTCTCGATGACTATCTTGATGAACTTGGTATTACTCATGAGTTATCTGCTCCCTACACTCCTCAGCAGAATGGCATCGTGGAGCGCAATAACAAGACTCTTGCTGAGATGGCTCGCACTATGCTTGATGAATACAAAATGCCTCGTCGTTTCTGGACTGAGGCAATTGATACTGTGTGCCACATCATCAACAGAGTATATCTTCACAAATTCTTCAAAAAGACTGCCTATGAACTCCTCACTGATAAGAAACCCAATGTAAGTTATTTCAAAGTCTTCGGTGCTAAATGTTGGATTAGAGATCCTCATGACAACTCAAAATTTGCACCGAAAGCACATGAAGGTTTTATGCTTGGTTACGGAAAGGACTCTCACACCTACAGAGTCTTCAACAACGTTCTTCACAAAGTTGTTGAAATTGTAGATGTGCGGTTCGATGAAACTAATGGCTCATAAAGAGAGCACCTACCTACTGTGATAGATGAACCAGCACATGAGGAAACTATCAAGTTCAAGACTACTGAGGATGTCATTCCTACTGAAGAATCTGCTGAAGAATTCATTCCAGAACATGAAGAACGTCGAGCTAATGCACCTGAAGAAAATGCTGAAGAAAATGGTGCTGAAGAAAATGCTGATCAAACTCTTCAACGACAACCAGCTCATCCTCGCATTGCAAAAGAAGTGCAAGTTGAAAAGATCATCAATGACATCAAAGCGCCAGGTCCTCTCACACGCTCAAAAGCTTCACATTTGTCTAACTTTTGTGGGCAGTATGCTTTTGTCTCTATTACAGAGCCCACTAAGGTAGATGAAGCATTTCTGGAGCCTGAGTGGATTCAGGCCATGCAAGAAGAATTACATCAGTTCGAGCTCAACAATGTCTGGGAACTGGTCAAACATCCAGATCCTCGCAAGCACAATATCATCGGCACAAAGTGGATCTACCGCAACAAGCAAGATGAAAATGGCCTTGTGGTGAGGAATAAGGCACGGCTTGTGGCTCAAGGCTACACACAGGTTGAAGGAATTGATTTCGATGAAACTTTTGCACCTGTTGCTAGACTTGAGGCTATTCGCATATTACTTGCTTATGCTAACCATCATGATATCACTTTATATCAAATGGATGTGAAAAGTGCATTCCTCAATGGTAAGCTTGAGGAAGAAGTATATGTTGCTCAACCCCCAGGTTTTGAAGATCCAAAGAATCCTGATAAAGTCTTCAGACTCAACAAGGCCCTCTATGGCCTCAAGCAGGCCCCACGGGCTTGGTATGATACCTTGAAGGAACTCCTCATGAAGAAATGCTTCAAACCCGGTTCACTCGACCCTACTCTTTTCACTAAATTTTATGATGGTGAATTGTTTGTGTGCCAAATATATGTTGATGATATTATCTTTGGCTGTACTGACCAACGTTATAGTGATAAATTTTCCTATATGATGAGTGAAGAATATCAAATGTCTAGGATGGGAGAGTTGAAATTCTTCTTAGGTCTTCAAATTCGTCAACAACACAATGGCATATTCATATCTCAGGAGAAATACCTCAAGGATGTACTGAGGAAATTCGGCATGCAAGATTACAAAGGCGTCAAAATTCCTATGCCCACAAATGGCCATCTGTGCACTAATGAAAATGGTATTGACTTCGATCATAAGGTATACCGCTCCATGATAGGTTCCTTATTGTACTTATGTGCATCTAGGCCAGATATAATGCTTAGTGTTTGCATGTGTGCCCGATTTCAAGCTACACCGAAGGAATCACACCATAAGGCTGTGAAGCATATTCTTCGATATCTAGCTCACACACCAACACTTGGATTATGGTACCCCAAGGGCTCGGTTTTTGATCTTATTGGATATTCTGACTCTGACTATGCTGGTGATCGTGTGGATCGCAAGTCAACATCTGGTACATGTCATTTCCTCGGACGATATTTGGTCTGTTGGTCCTCGAAGAAACAAAACCGCGTATCACTATCTACTGCTGAAGCTGAGTACATTGCCGCTGGTTCTTGTTGTGCCCAATTGCTATGGATGAAGCAAACTCTCAAGGACTACGGCGTCAACATGAAGAATGTGCCTCTCTTCTGTGACAATGAGAGTGCCATCAAGATTGCTCACAACCCAGTTCAGCACTCGAAGACAAAGCACATTCAGATTCGTCATCATTTTCTTCGTGATCATGTGTTGAAGGGCGACATTTCTATTGAGCATGTCAAGACTGAAGAACAGCTAGCCGATATATTCACAAAGCCCTTGGATGAGAAGAGATTTAGCACGTTGCGGTGTGAGCTAAATATCCTAGAATCTTCGAATGTTCTTTGAAAAGGACACTCATCCTAACACTTATGCAAAATTGATGACTTAGATGTGCAACACATGAAGAAACGTTTTTCTTCAATCAATGAAGAATAACACTCTTAGTGTGAAGAAATTAACGAAGAATTTGATTCTCAGAACCCTATGATAATTGTACGCGGTGTCTGAAATCATCATTCTTATACGGTGGGTCACGCCACCACCAAAAGTTGAAATTCCTCGATTATTCATATTCTTCAACTTTGCATAGTCTTCACTGGTTCCGTCATTTTTCTTCATT
>NC_041390.1:435130697-435164847 GCF_002162155.2 Triticum dicoccoides
TCCTCTACAGCATTCACTTATTGCTATTTCTTCAAGTTGGTTTTCTGCTAAGTGAATGTGATCGGACCCTTCCCCTCTATGCTTTACTCAACCCAATCTGTTCACAAATTCTTCATGTGCGTTCTATTTGAAACTCGTTCAAAATCTTCACTGTGTCCTTGTCAGCTGAAGAAATTGCGAATGGAACTTTAAAACCTATCTTATCTAAATTTTCGGCTTTGCCGCTCAAACCGTTCCGCATCCCACGATACACTTATCCACTCATCCACGATCTAACACGATCTCCACCTCTCACTACGTGGTTGACACATGTCATGCGAATGAGAAGGGTCAGGGGCACATTCGTCCAATTTCTTCGGGCGAGCAGTTTTTCACCGTGGCTATAAATACCCCTCCTTCCCTTCCTCACTTCTTTTACTCTGCTCGACCTCTCTCTCCAGCTCGAGCTTCTCAAACCCTAGCGCCGCCACTACTTCATCGCCGCCGGTGAGGAAGAGCTTCACTGCCTCGACCTCGTCGCCGATGTACTCGCGCCGACCGCGGACATCTTCACTCCGCCGCCGCCGTAGCCATCTTCCTCCACCAAGTTAGGGTGTGGAAGATCTGCACAGACGAACTTCACTTCTCCTTACTCCAGTTCATCGTGTTCTTCGTCCAGGGTAATTAAAAGTTACTTTTACTGCCCTCGTTGATTCGAATGATTATCTACAAAATCTTCAAAAGTGTTTTTCTTCATATCTTCACACACTGAACACCTCACAAGTCATCTGTTCTTGATTCGTTTCTCTAAGCATAATTTTTCTTCAAGATTCCTCAATTGTGTGGATCTTCGATCTATACAACTCTGGAACCTAAGACAAAGAATGCTTAGTGAAAATCTTCAAGACTCATCTGGTCAAATTCCTCAAACTTGTTCTTTTTGAAAAACCTTCTGAGAACGCATATGACCTCTCCAAATTCCTCGCAACTATACTCTGTTCACAGGTACACATGTCAGCTGCTGAATCACTAGGTTCTCATCAACTTAACTCATTTGCAGCGTTCCTCGAAGAAAAGTTGCATACTTCTTCAGAGAATTCGATTGTTCAAATTCCTCAACTGAAGAAAATGGCTGATGGTAAAAGGCCACAGAAGGGAGGAAAGAGGCCTGAGGTAAATACAACGTTTGAAATCCCTGATGACATATATGCTGGGTACTGCACACCTACTGAGGAAACCAAGAATGAGCACAAAGTGCGCAAACAGAGGATAGAGAGGAGATGGGCAAGAGAATGGAGGGAGTACAGATATATCACTCCTAAGTACATGAAGAAATTCGCACTCAATCCTCCATGCCTAAGAGCTCCATTGGCACCTGGCCAAATAGCAGATCCCACCAGCCTCAAGCGCGGTGAGGACTATCCTGATGAATGGGCCAAGCGCCAAACCAAGTTGGCTAAGCAAGCCAGAGAAGCAGTGAGGAAATTCAATGAAGACTCTGCCGCTGCTGCTGCCTCTGCTGAGGCCTCTGCTATCAAGCCAAAGAAGGCTATGTCTAAGAAGCCTGCACGTAGGCCAAGTTCCTCAGCAATGCCCTCACGGCCAGAATCATCAAAGCCCTCACGACCAATTCCTCATGCTGCTCCTGTTCCTCCAAAGTCCTCAGCTCCTCCGCCAAAGCCTTCAGCTGTTCCGACCAAATCCTCAGCACTTGTGCATCTCGCTTCGTGCCAAAGGACTGCCAGCATCTCCATTGCCTCAGGTGTCTCAGCTAGTTCCTCAGCTGCACCAAGTTCCTCAGCTGGCCCCTCACTGCTGAAGACAAAGGCCACTACTGGACGAGGTCCTCGCCCAAGTCCTCAAAAGAAGCAAGTCGCTTTCCAAGTGTCGTCTGATGAAGACGAAGCTGATGATGATGAACTTGCAGAAATCATCAGAGACAGGCAAGTCAGGGCCGCTAGAGCCGAAGGATCAGAAGTGCCACTGCTTTTGGATCCCAAGCTGATACTCGACTACATTGATGATTGGAACAAGGACCCCAACACTCCCTTGCCTGACTTCAAGCTGACTCCTGGCCAGAGTCACATGCTGACCCACTTTGTTCAAGAAGAAAAGTGGAAATTTGAGAAGGCCAGGCAGATCAATAAAGCGCAGTACAAGAAAGAGCGATATCTGAAGAAAAACGTTGTCTCTATGACAACTGAAGAACTTGTCACTATTCAGACTGAGATTAAGAAACTTAGTGATAACTTTGACGCATACCGCTCTGATTGGCTTGGAGCCAAGGTTCGTTTTGTGAAACTTGTGAATAACTTCACTTCCAATGTTGCAGCCCCAACGCAATAGGAAATTCCTCAGGCTGAAGCATCTGCTCAGCCTACTGAAGAAAATGCCAGCACCGCTGATGATAATCAGGCTGCTGAAGATAATGTGAGTTCCAGGGCTGATGACTGCATTCCAGCCGCTAAAGAAATTGGCAGGGCACCCACTAGTGGTGTGCCTGAAGAAACTGAAGAACTCAGGGCAACTGCATCAGTTGTGCCTGAAGAAAGTCAATCAGATTCCTCAGCTGCTCCTGCACCAACTTCAACTCCAATCCTTCCATTTGCATCAGATGTGAAGAAGACCAAGGCTGCAGAGTGTGCTGCAGTGAAGAAAAGGAAAGCATCAGCTGCTGATTCTTCAGCTCCGAAGAAAATGAAGCCTATGACAAGTTCGTTTGCAAATCCGATTGATGTTGTTCCCATCTCAACCAGGCCATCAAAGGACCTTATTCCTTTTGATGAAGAATATGTGATACCTAGCGGATCGGATGAAGAAACTCCTTCTGCTGCTTCGTCTGAACCGTTGGACGAAGAAATTGAAGTGGATGAAATCCCTTCAACACCTATCATCTCCTCGCCTATGCCTCAGTTCACAGCTGAAGAGGCTGGCGTTGAAGAAATGGAAGATGAAGATGTGGACATTGACTGCTCTACACCCGTAATCAGTGATGAATTCTAGGAAAGTCAGCATCCAAACTCTCCAATGTTCATCCCTCTACAGCAAATTCCTCAGCCCCCTGCACAAACTGTTCACATGGGCTCTGAAGAAACTCATCCCACTGCATCTGTCCATGAGGAAAATCCAGCCACTAGCGCTGAAGAAACTGCTGCTGCTGAACAACCAACGACGTAGACTGCCACTGAGGAGGAACCAGAAATTCCTCAGCCTGAAGAACCTGCGATTGAGATTCCTGAGGTCGTGATGCAACTCACTGACACTCCTCTGCCGAAGCCAAAGGATCCTTTCTCACGCAAGCAAAAGTTCAAGGCTGATGATTTCTTCGGCGAGCATGTATTCTTCGAAGATTACAACCCATATGACTCTGCTCGCATTAGGAAGAGGCGTTTCTGGACTACCAGTCAAGCAAATTTCTATTCATCAGTGCTGTTCAACAAGGAGAAAATCTTCTACCATGAGCATATTCCTCACGTGGATATGGAATCTCTACCGTGCTTCGCACCAGTCCTCAGTGTTCTTCCCGACGCTGGACTGCTCAACTTTTGCTCTGACATCTGCGATTGGAATGAAGAACTGATTCTTCAATTCTATGCAACGCTGCACATCACCGGAGATGCTGAAGATGTGAATTCATGGGTGCTGGACTAGATGTCTGAAAACACTCACTACACTGAACCAGCCTCTGAATTGCTTCGTGCTCTACCACTCAGTCCTCTCCTTGAGGAAGCTCGCTGCATCTACAGTGAACCTGAGCTCACACATCATTACATGCAGGTGTTGATGAAGCCTTTGAAACCAGGTCAGGTACCACGAACCAACTTCCTCGTGAAGGAATTGCTGTACGTGCCCAGAACTGTCTATCGTATTCTTACGAGGACAATCAGTCCCATCAAAGGCCACGACTCATCTGATGAGGAAATTGTTGGCATCATGAAGAATCTGGTATTCAACATCGTTCATGGCATTCCTGTCAATTATCACGATTTCTTCATGAGGACTATGGCCAATGTTGCACTGTCTCCGTTTGAGCTGAAGCCTTATGCACCTTGGATTATGAGATTCCTCAGGACAAGGTCTTCACTCAACTACAAAGCTGATTTCCAGAATCACCTCAGCTACTTGCCCCCAATTGAAGTCCTCAAGCAGACATATTCCTCAGTTGATGAAAAGGGCAAGGCACCAGCTATAATTGATGAAGGCATTCGTCCATTGGATGGTCAGTTTCGCAAAGCTGCATCTTATTCCGCCAATGATGACTCTGCCACACATGACTCTGCCAATGCACCTAAGTCCACTCCTCAAGCCACTGCTCCGCGCGTGATGACTGGCCGTGAACTTCTGCTTAGTCTTCACCAGAAGGTGGATCGAAATCAAAAATGGGTTAAGCGTCAGTTTGGTTCACTTCTTCACAACATGACTGCCACACACAATGCAGTGAAGAAAAACCACTACTACCTCCATCAAGTCTTCGATCGCACCTGGGCAATCCTGTCACATCTATATGGTGAAGAAGATCTGAAGAACATGGGTCTCAAAGAAGATTTTGACTGGTCTGCACCTCCACCGAAGAAATTCAAGAAGGTCCAAGTTCCTTCTCTGGTGGCCAGCTCATTTTCTTCATCGCGCGACACCGATGAACATGAAGATTTGAACGACACTGCGGCAGGCCCTACATCAACAAACAACCCCAACAACGCTGGCGCTCCTTCATCAACATGATTATCTTCAGGGGCGTTAGTCCTCATTTTCGATCCTTTTGGTCATTCGATGACAAAGGGGGAGAAATATGAGTTAGTCTTCAAGTGGGTCTACCATATGGGCGTTTTTTATTTGCTAGGTTACAACTCTCGTTCTTCTGAAACTTTATTGGATTGAGTTGTAATCTTAAACCCGATGGTGCTCTGATACTTTTGATGCACTGTGCTCTGATACTTTTGATGCACTATTCTGCATGCTTATTCCTCGTTAATATTATTACACGCATGCTGAATTTCATCAGGCACCATATTTCATCATGCATTTCAAATTCTTCATATTATATGTTAAATGCGTGTATGAATTACAAGATATAGGGGGAGATCCCCGTGATTCAACTCTTCAAGTGTGCATTGCTTCAAAGGCAAATTCCTCACTATGCACATCTTTAGGGGGAGTACTTCTATATCTTGCAATCAAATTCCTCAATATCAGTAGTTACACTTCATATGCTTATCCCCGTTGAAAACTTAACCTATATTGTCATCAATCACCAAAAAGGGGGAGATTGTAAGTGCATCTAGTGCCTCTTAGTGATTTTGGTGTATTGAAGACTTATAGGTTAAGGGACTAATGCGTTTGTGAGTGTACACAGGTCTATAAGTCTATGAGGAGTTTGATATTTACAGGAAAAGTCGACCCCTAAAAATGAATATCTTCGACTGAAGATTTTGGTATTTCTGAAGACTTTCATGAAGACTTTGAAAGTGAAGAAATTGGTGTGTCCGTGAAGACTTGATATTCATGCGAGGAATATGAAGCTTGAAGACTTTCGTTTTCATAGTTTTGTTTTTCTCTTTCTTGAGTCATAGGAAACACCGTACTGTTAAAGGGGGTCGAGGAAATACTAAGGAAAATTTTCCATGTGATGCTCAACTCAAAATCCTACACCTACCAATCCCTTCGAGTGAAGCCATTGGAAATCTCATACAGTTCAGTCAATTTCTTCAGTGACAAAGACGAAGTTCTTCTGGTCTCTGAGGAATTTGTCCTGACTGAGGAGTTAGGAATTCGCCAGTGCGGATTGCCTACACAGTGAGGAACATGATAGCCCTGAGGATTTCGCTACTCAAAATTCTGACCGTTGCTGTGCTATGCGCCAGCTGTCCCAAAATATCTATCCACCTAACGGTCATATCATTGAAGGGCATTTATGTCTTATCATGTCAGGCTGCTCCCTAGGCTATAAATAGCTGCCCCCTACAACCACTAGCTGGTTGGCTGCTCCGAGAGAAACTAACACTTGTCATTTGAGAACAACCCATCCTCCGAGGACTTTGAGCGAAAATCATCAAGTGAGGAAAAACCAAAAACCCATAACCCAAACACCTACAAACCCCAAGTGATTGAGCATCACTGAAGAGATTGATCCTGAGTGGATCCGACGCTTGTTACCTTTGAAGACTGTGCTTCTTCCAGACGGTTAGGCGTCATGGTCTAGAGCATCCAAGAGGAATTGTGGATCGCCAGGTGACCAAGTTTGGGAAGGTTTGGAAGTCGCCTGAAGACTTACCACGAGTGATTGGACGAGGTCTGTGTGACCTTAGTTCAAGGAGAATACGGTGAGGACTGGGTGTCTTGGACTAAGTGTCCTTGACTGGGTGTCCGGGACTATGTGTCCTCGAGTTTAAATACTGAGCCGCTCCAACCAGACGTACAACTGAGACAGCAGTTGGAACTGGTCTACCAAATCATTGTCTTCACTGAGCTTACTGGTTCTATTTCCTCAACTCTTTCATTTCCTCATAACTGTGATGTATGTTTGTTCATATCTGTGTCTGAAGACTTTGACTGAAGACTTTCTCAATTTCCTAAGTTCAATTTCTTCAGTCTGTTTGTCTTCATCCTGTGTTATCCTGTGATTACGCTTCATGTACTCTGTGTCTGTCTTCATTTCATTATGATGACTATGCTCGTATTCTGTTGTGTTTACTTTTGAGTACTTATTCCGCTGCTAGTAGTTCTTCGTAAGGAATTTCCTCACCAGCAAATTCCTCAATGAAAAATTTCATAAAAATCGCCTATTCACCCCCCCTCTAGTCGATATAACGCACTTTCAGTTTCGATGATAGTTATATTATGAGTTTATGAGTTTTGATGTACCGGAGGAGTTCGGAGTCCCGGATGAGATCGGGGACATGACGAGGAGTCTCGAAATGGTCGAGACATAAAGATCGATATATTGGACGACTATATTCGGACATCGGAAAGGTTCCGAGTGATTCGGGTATTTTTCGAAGTACCGGAGAGTTACGGGAATACGTATTGGGCCTTATTGGGCCATACGGGGAAGAAGGAAAAGGGCCTCAAGGGTGGCCGCACCCCTCCCCTTGGTCTGGTCCGAATTGGACTAGGGAAGGGGGGCGCCCCCTTCCTTCCTTCTCCTTTTTCCTTCCTCTTTTCCTATTCCATATGGGAGGTGGAATCCTACTAGGACTAGGGAGTCCTAGTAGGACTCCACACTTGGTGCGCCCCCTCCTAGGGCCGGCCTCCTCCTCCCTTGCTCATTTATATATGGGTGCAGGGGGCACCCCAAAGACACAACAATTGATCATTGATCTCTTAGCCGTGTGCGGTGCCCCCTTCCACCATAATCCTCGATAATATTGTAGCGGTGCTTAGGCGAAGCCCTACGACAGTAGAACATCAAGATCGTCACCACGCCGTCGTGCTGACGGAACTCTTCCCCAACACTTTGCTGGATCGGAGTCCCGGGATCGTCATCGAGCTGAACGTGTGCTAGAACTCGGAGGTGTCATAGTTTCGGTGCTTGATCGATCGGGCCGTGAAGACGTACGACTACATCAACCGCGTTGTGCTAATGCTTCCGCTTTCGGTCATATCATTGAAGGGCATTTATGTATTATCATGTCGGGCTGCTCCCTAGGCTATAAATAGCCGCCCCCTACAACCACTAGCTGGTTGGATGCTCCGAGAGAAACTGACACTTGTCATTTGAGAGCAACCCATCCTCTGAGGACTTTGAGCGAAAATCATCAAGTGAGGAAAAACCAGAAACCCAAAACCCAAACACCTACAAACCCCAAGTGATTGAGCATCACTGAAGAGATTGATCCTGAGTGGATCCGACGCTTGTTAGCTTTGAAGACTGTGCTTCTTCCAGACGGTTAGACGCCATGGTCTAGAGCATCCAAGAGGAATTGTGGATCGCCGAGTGACCAAGTTTGTGAAGGTTTGGAAGTCGCCTGAAGACTTACCACAAGTGATTGGACGAGGTCTATGTGACCTTAGTTCAAGGAGAATACGGTGAGGACTGGGTGTCCTGAGCTGCGTGTTCAGGACTGGGTGTCCGGGACTGTGTGTCCTCGAGTTACATACTGCCGCTCCAACCAGACGTACAACTGAGACAACAGTTGGAACTGGTCTACCAAATCATTATCTTCACCAAGCTTACTAGTTCTATTTCCTCAACTCTTTCATTTCCTCATAACTGTGTTGTGTGTTTGTTCATATCTGTGTTTGAAGACTTTGACTGAAGACTTTCTCAATTTCCTCAGTTCAATTTCTTCAGTCTGTTTGTCTTCATCCTGTGTTATCATGTGATTACGCTTCCTGTACTCTGTGCCTGTCTTCATTTCATGATGATGACTATGCTTGTATTCTGTTATGTTTACTTTTGAGTACTTATTCTGCTGCTAGTAGTTCTTCGCTAAGGAATTTCCTCACCGGCAAATTTCTCAGTGAAGAATTTCATAAAAATCGCCTATTCACCCCCCTCTAGTCGATATAATGCACTTTCATTATTGCAAAAATCTAGAAGTTATCAAAGCAAAGTATTACGGGCATGCTCCTAGGGGGATAGATTGGTAGGAAAAGACCATCGCTCGTCCCAGACCGCCACTCATAAGGAAGACAATCAATAAATAAATCATGCTCCGAATTCATCACATAACGGTTCACCATACGTGCATGCTACGGGAATCACAAACTCTAACACAAGTATTCTTTAAATTCAGAATCACATAGAAGAGTACAGATGAACATAATGTAAGTAGTAGTGTTATCAACCTCGGCCAAAGATCCTTTCTCGACTCCCTGCGAGAAAGCAATCCTAGAGCCATACTATCCTGTTATCATCTCATATCCAAGTCTCATCTCCATGTCTCATCTCAAGTATCCAGTTCTAGTTGTATCGATCGGGATACAACTCCAAGTGTCCGTTACCGTAGGACAGGCTATCGATAGATGTTTTCTTCCCTGCAGGGGTGCACCAACTTACCCACCACACTCGATTAACTCCGGTCGGACACACTTTCCTGGGTCATGCCCGGCCTCGGCCAAACAATACGCCGCAACCCGACCTAGGCTTAATAGAGAGGCCAGCACGCCGGACTAAATCTATGCCCCCAGGGGTCATGGGCCATCTCCCCGGGAACTCCTGCACGTTGAGTACGCGGCTGGTGAGCAGACCTAGCTACCTCCTTCAACAAGGCAGGATCTTACGCAGTCTAACCCGGGGCGCGCCGCTCAGTTGCTGACGTCTATTAAACTTCGGCTGATGCATACAACGCAGAATGCCCATACTATGCCCATGTGATGGTTAGTGCTATCAGGCCAGAGGCCCCTCGGATCAAATATCGAAATCGTAGTGGATTAGGAGCACGCGGTAACGAGCAGAGACTCACGATCGATGTGACCTCGTCGCCCCGTCTCGAGTACTTGCGGCAAGGGCTAAGAATGCCCAGCCACGCCTCGTATCTCGCGGGCACCTTCTAGGTCAACCCAACTCCACATCACTCGCTATTAAGCTCGCGCGGGTACCCCTCAGGGTCGACCCATCTTTAGTAACATGGCTCAGTGTAAATTCATAGTAACCATAGTAACTGTGTGTCTAACACCAAGGGGAAAACCCGAGGAATCACCCCCGGTGAATCCCACTCTATGTTAACATCAAGGTGAACGTAAGAGGATCCACCCTCGAGGTTCACACTTGAGGGGTTGCACGACAGAGCGGTAACGGAAGTGGTTACGGAGGAAATCACCCTCGATGACCTTGACCATATAGCTACACTACAGAGGTCTCATCAGGAGTGATGTAAGAGGTTCCACCCTCGGCACTCGATGGTAACTCTGCAGAGTTGTACAACTAGGGGGGGGGTGATGTGCGGTGTCGGGGCCTGGACGTCGATCACGTTGATCGAGTCATCGAACATAAAGCGGGGCAACTGGGACAAGGTGGGGTCACTAATGGATCTCTAACCAACCTATACTAAGCAGTTTAGGAGAAGCAGGTAAGGTATAAAAGTAGGTAACAACAACAGGCTATGCATCAGAGTAGGATCATACAGAATGCAGTAGCAGCTCTAATGCAAGCATGAGAGGAAAAGAAATAGGCGATATCGGAATGCTCAAGGGGGGGGGGTTGCTTGCCTGGTTGCTCAGACAAGAAGGAGGGGTCGTCGGTGACGTAGTCGATCACAGCGGCATCATCGGTCTCGGGGTCTACCGGAGAGAAGAGGGGGAAGAAACAATAAATACAAAGCAATCAATGCACCACAAGGCATAACATGACGACGGGCAGAGCTAGGGTTGCCCTAACGTAGTACTACACGTTGCAGACGGAGGGGATAAACATCCGAGGATGAATTCCCGGTGTTAGGCGGATTCCAGACAAATGAAAGAGAGGGGACGGTTCCATGTTCAGCATGTTAGGGGCATGTGACAGGTGAATGGACCACGCATTCGGATTCATGGGATTTTTCTGAGCAACTTTCATATAGAAAACATTTTCATTCCGAGATATGGTTTAATTTCTATTAATTTTCAAAGATTAAAGTAATCTCTGGAATTATTTTATTTACAGAAAAAGATATATGACATTAGCATGATGTCATAGTGACATCAGCAGGTCAACAGACGGCTGACCAGGTCAAACCTGACATGTGGGTCCAGTGGGACCCACATGTCAGCCTCTATGACTTTAACAATGTTAATTTAGACTAACAGATGGTTAATTAGAGGGTGGGCCCCACTTGTTAGTGTCTCATTTAGTTAACTAGTTAGTTTTCATTTACTAAATGTTTTAGTTAATTAACTGGGTGGTGGGGCCCGCATGTCAGAGACATGGAGCTGCCACGTCAGTAGTTGACTGGGTCAACCTAGTCAACTGGGACCCACGGGGCCCATTGGCAGTGGCTCTGGGGTGGCCCCAGGCCAGCCACGCCGGCGGTGGCTGGCGGCTCGACGCCGGCGATGCCAAAATGCGGCGGACGGCCTCGGGCCTCGTCGGATTTCACCTACAGGCGACCATTTCGCGCGTGCTAGGGTGCGTTCGAACGAGCAGACGACAACGAGTCGAACTGTGGTGGTTATGTGGCCGGAGGTGGCCGGAAACGAGGCCGACGACGAGCTACGGCAGCGGTGGTTCTTCGGGTGTGAACAGAATGTGGCTCCTGGGGGTGTTTTGGGAGAGCTAGGTGGCTGGGCGGTTTCCTGGGCGCGCCAGAAGAATGACGGTCAAGACGGCAGGGCTCGGGCGGCTGCGCTTCGAGCTGCACGCCGGCAATGGCGGACGGCAGCGCGTGGCATCGGTGTTGGCTAGCTACCGGCAGCAGCTCACAAACGGAGGGGGAAGAGGAGAGGGAGAGATGCTCACGAAGGCCGGTGCTCAGATTAGTAGCAGTAGCAGTCGGGGGAGGTCAACGGAGTTCCGCGGCGCCGGAAAAGAGGACGATGACGACGCGGTAGCTACGGGGTTCCCCGACTCCAACCGAATGCAACAAGGGAAGGGGAGGACGCTGGCGGAGCTTGCCGTTGCAGTCAGCAATCACGGGGCCGCTGGTAGCCGGGGAAACGACGGAGCCACGGCGGCGATGGCGTTCGTGTTGGGGAACGTAGTAATTTCAAAATTTTCCTACGCACATGCAAGATCATGGTGATGCATAGCAACGAGAGAGGAGAGTGTTGTCTACGTACCCTCGTAGACCGAAAGCGGAAGCATTAGCACAACGCGGTTGATGTAGTCGTACGTCTTCACGGCCCGATCGATCAAGCACCGAAACTACGACACCTCCGAGTTCTAGCACACGTTCAGCTCGATGACGATCCCCGGACTGCGATCCAGCAGAATGTCGAGGAAGAGTTCCGTCAACACGACAGTGTGGTGACGATCTTGACGTTCTACTGTCGCAGGGCTTCGCCTAAGCACCGCTACAATATTATCGAGGATTATGGTGGAAGGGGGCACCGCACACGGCTAAGAGATCAATGATCAATTGTTGTGTCTTTGGGGTGCCCCCTGCACCCATATATAAATGAGCAAGGGAGGAGGAGGCCGGCCCTAGGAGGGGGCGCACCAAGTGTGGAGTCCTACTAGGACTCCCTAGTCCTAGTAGGATTCCACCTCCCATATGGAATAGGAAAAGAGGAAGGAAAAAGGAGAAGGAAGGAAGGGGGCGCCCCCCTTCCCTAGTCCAATTCGGACCAGACCAAGGGGAGGGGTGCGGCCACCCTTGAGGCCCTTTTCCTTCTTCCCCGTATGGCCCAATAAGGCCCAATACGTATTCCCGTAACTCTCCGGTACTCCGAAAAATACCCGAATCACTCGGAACCTTTCCGATGTCCGAATATAGTCGTCCAATATATCGATCTTTACGTCTCGACCATTTCGAGACTCCTCGTCATGTCCCCGATCTCATCCGGGACTCCGAACTCCTTCGGTACATCAAAACTCATAAACTCATAATATAACTATCATCGAAACTGAAAGTGCGTTATATCGACTAGAGGGGGGGGGTGAATAGGCGATTTTTATGAAATTTTTCACTGAGGAATTTGCTGGTGAGGAAATTCCTTAGCGAAGAACTACTAGCAGCGGAATAAGTACTCAAAAGTAAACACAACAGAATACGAGCATAGTCATCATAATGAAATGAAGACAGACACAGAGTACATGAAGCGTAATCACAGGATAACACATGATGAAGACAAACAGACTGAAGAAATTGAACTTAGGAAATTGAGAAAGTCTTCAGTCAAAGTCTTTAAACGCAGATATGAACAAACATACATCACAGTTATGAGGAAATGAAAGAGTTGAGGAAATAGAACCAGTAAGCTCAGTGAAGACAATGATTTGGTAGACCAGTTCCAACTGCTGTCTCAGTTGTACGTCTGGTTGGAGCGGCTCAGTATTTAAACTCGAGGACACATAGTCCCGAACACCCAGTCAAGGACACTTAGTCCAAGACACCCAGTCCTCACTGTATTCTCCTTGAACTAAGGTCACACAGACCTCGTCCAATCACTCGTGGTAAGTCTTCAGGCGACTTCCAAACCTTCCCAAACTTGGTCACCTGGCGATCCACAATTCCTCTTGGATGCTCTAGACCATGACGCCTAACCGTCTGGAAGAAGCACAGTCTTCAAAGGTAACAAGCGTCGGATCCACTCAGGATCAATCTCTTCAGTGATGCTCAATCACTTGGGGTTTGTAGGTGTTTGGGTTATGGGTTTTTGGTTTTTCCTCACTTGATGATTTTCGCTCAAAGTCCTCGGAGGATGGGTTGTTCTCAAATGACAAGTGTCAGTTTCTCTCGGAGCAGCCAACCAGCTAGTGGTTGTAGGGGGCGGCTATTTATAGCCTAGGGAGCAGCCCGACATGATAAGACATAAATGCCCTTCAATGATATGACCGTTAGGTGGATAGATATTTTGGGACAGCTGGCGCATAGCACAGCAACGGTCAGAATTTTGAGTAGCGAAATCCTCAGGGCTATCATGTTCCTCACTGTGTAGGCAATCCGCACTGGCGAATTCCTAACTCCTCAGTCAGGACAAATTCCTCAGAGACCAGAAGAAGTTCGTCTTTGTCACTGAAGAAATTGACTGAACTGTATGAGATTTCCAATGGCTTCACTCGAAGGGATTGGTAGGTGTAGGATTTTGAGTTGAGCATCACATGGAAAATTTTCCTTAGTATTTCCTCGACCCCCTTTAACAGTACGGTGTTTCCTATGACTCAAGAAAGAGAAAAACAAAACTATGAAAACGAAAGTCTTCAAGCTTCATATTCCTCGCATGAATATCAAGTCTTCACGGACACACCAATTTCTTCACTTTCAAAGTCTTCATGAAAGTCTTCAGAAATACCAAAATCTTCAGTCGAAGATATTCATTTTTAGGGGTCGACTTTTCCTGTAAATATCAAACTCCTCATAGACTTATAGACCTGTGTACACTCACAAACGCATTAGTCCCTTAACCTATAAGTCTTCAATACACCAAAATCACTAAGGGGCACTAGATGCACTTACAGAAACCTTAAGCGTGCGGACCCTACGGGTTCGAGAACAATGTAGACATGACCGAGACACGTCTCCGGTCAATAACCAATAGCGGAACCTGAATGCTCATATTGGCTCCCACATATTCTACAAAGATCTTTATCGGTCAGACCGCATAACAACATACGTTGTTCCCTTTGTCATTGGTATGTTACTTGCCCGAGATTCAATCGTCGGTATCTCAATACCTAGTTCAATCTCGTTACCGGCAAGTCACTTTACTCGTTCCGTAATACATCATACTGCAACTAACTCATTAGTTGCAATGCTTGCAATGCTTAAGTGATGTGGATTACCGAGAGGGCCCAGAGATACCTCTCCGACAATCGGAGTGACAAATCCTAATCTCGAAATACGCCAACCCAACAAGTACCTTCGGAGACACCTGTAGAGCACCTTTATAATCACCCAGTTACGTTGTGACGTTTGGTGGCAGACAAAGTGTTCCTCCAGTAAACGAGAGTTGCATAATCTCATATTCATAGGATCATGTATAAGTCATGAAGAAAGCAATAGCAACAAACTAAACGATCAAGTGCTATGCTAACAGAATGGGTCAAGTCAATCACATCATTCTCCTAATGATGTGATCCCGTTAATCAAATGACAACTCATGTCTATGGTTAGGAAACATAACCATCTTTGATCAACGAGCTAGTCAAGTAGAGGCATACTAGTGACACTCTGTTTGTCTATGTATTCACACATGTATTATGTTTCCGGTTAATACAATTCTAGCATGAATAATAAACATTTATCATGATATAAGGAAATAAATAATAGCTTTATTATTGCCTCTAGGGCATATTTCCTTCAGTATCTCACTTGCACTAGAGTCAATAATCTAGTTCACATTGCCATTTGATTTAACATCAATAGTTCACATCACCATGTGATTAACACCCATAGTTCACATCGACATGTGACCAACACCCAAAGGGTTTACTAGAGTCAATAATCTAGTTCACATCGCTATGTGATTAACACCCAAAGAGTACTGAGGTGTGATCATGTTTTGCTTGTGAGAGAAGTTTAGTCAACGGGTCTGCCACATTCAGATCCGTAAGTATTTTGCAAATTTCTATGTCAACAATGCTCTGCACGGAGCTACTCTAGCTAATTGCTCCCACTTTCAATATGTATCCAGATTGAGATTTAGAGTCATCTGGACCAGTGTCAAAATTTGCATCGACGTAACCCTTCACAATGAACCTTTTTGTCACCTCCATAATCGAGAAACATATCCTTATTCCACTAAGGATAATTTGACCAATGTCCAATGATCTACTCCTAGATCACTATTGTACTCCCTTGCCAAACTCAGGGCAGGCTATACAATAGGTCTGGTACATAGCATGGCATACTTTATAGAACCTATGGCTAAGGCATAGGGAATGACTTTCATTCTCTCTCTATCTTCTGCCGTGGTCGGGTTTTAAGTATTACTCAATTTCACACCTTGTAACACAGGCAAGAACTCCTTCTTTGACTGTTCCATTTTGAACTACTTCAAAATCTTGTCAAGGTATGTACTCATTGAAAAACTTATCAAGCATCTTGATCTATCTCTATAGATCTTGATGCTCAATATGTAAGCAGCTTCACCGAGGTATTTCTTTGAAAAACTCCTTTCAAACATTCCTTTATGCTTTGCAGAATAATTCTACATTATCTCCGATCAACAATATGTCATTCACATATACTTATCAGAAATGCTATAGTGCTCCCACTCACTTTCTTGTAAATACGGACTTCACCGCAAGTCTGTATAAAACTATATGCTTTGATCAACTTATCAAAGCGTATATTCCAACTCCGAGATGCTTGCACCAGTCCATAGATGGATCGCTGGAGCTTGCATATTTTGTTAGTACCTTTAGGATTGACAAAACCTTCTGGTTGCATCATATACAACTCTTCTTTAATAAATCCATTAAGGAATGCAGTTTTGTTTATCCATTTGCCAGATTTCATAAAATGCGGCAATTGCTAACATGATTCGGACAGACTTAAGCATAGATACGAGTGAGAAACTCTCATCGTAGTCAACACCTTGAACTTGTCGAAAACCTTTTTGCGACAATTCTAGCTTTGTAGATAGTAGCACTACTATCAGTGTCCGTCTTCCTCTTGAAGATCCATTTAATCTCAATGGCTCGCCGATCAATGGGCAAGTCAATTAAAGTCCATACTTTGTTCTCATACATGGATCTCATCTCAGATTTCATGGCCTCAAGCCATTTCATGGAATCTGGGATGATCATCGCTTCCTCATAGTTCGCAGGCTCGTCATGGTCAAGTAAAAAGACCTCCAGAACATGATTACCATATCACTCTGGTGCGGATCTCACTCTGGTTTACCTACGAGGTTTCAGTAGTAACTTGATCTGAAGTTACATGATCATCATCATTAGCTTCCTCACTAATTGGTGTAGTAGTCACAGGAACAGATTTCTGTGATGAACTACTTTCCAATAAGGGAGCAGGTACAGTTACCTCATCAAGTTCTACTTTCCTCCCACTCACTTCTTTCGAGAGAAACTCCTTCTCTAGAAAGGATCCATTCTCAGCAATGAATAACTTGCCTTCGGATCTGTGATAGAAGGTGTACCCAACATTTTCTTTTGGGTATCCTATGAAGACGCACTTCTCCGATTTGGGTTTGAGCTTATCAGGTTGAAACTTTTTCGCATAAGCATTGCAACCTCAAACTTTAAGAAACGATAGCTTAGGTTTCTTGCCAAACCATAGTTCATACGGTGTCGTCTCAACGGATTTAGATGGTGCCCTATTTAACGTGAATGGAGCTGTTTCTAATGCATAACCCCAAAATGATAGCGGTAAATCAGTAAGAGACGTCATAGATCGCACCATATCTAATAAAGCACGGTTACGACGTTCAGACAACCATTACACTGTGGTGTTCCAGGTGGCGTGAGTAGTGAAACTATTTCACATTGTTTTAACTGAAGGCCAAACTCGTAACTCAAATATTTTACTTCTGTGATCATATCGTAGAAACTTTTATTTTGTTACGATGATTCTCCACTTCACTCTGAAATTCTTTGAACTTTTCAAATGTTTCAGACTTGTGTTTCATCAAGTAGATATACTCATATCTGCTCAAATCATCTGTGAAGATCAGAAAATAATGATACGTGCCGCGAGCCTCAATATTCATCGGACCACATACATCAATATGTATGATTTCCAACAAATCTGTTGCTCGCTCCATTGTTTCGGAGAACGGAGTCTTAGTCATCTTGCCCATGAGGCATGGTTCGCAAGCATCAACTGATTCATAATCAAGTGATTCCAAAAGCCCATCACCATGGTTTTTCTTCATGCGCTTTACACCAATATGACCTAAACGGCAGTGCCACAAATAAGTTGCACTATCATTATTAACTTTGCATCTTTTGGTTTCAATATTATGAATATGTGTATCACTACGATCGAGATCCAACGAACCATTTTCATTGGGTGTGTAACCATATAAGGTTTTATTCATGTAAATAGAACAAGAATTTATTCTCTTACTTAAATGAATAACTGTATTGCAATAAACATGATCACATCATATTCATGCTCAACGCAAACACCAAATAACACTTATTTAGGTTCAACACTAATCCCAAAAGTATAGGGAGTGTGCGATGATGATCATATCAATCTTGGAACCACTTCCAACACACATCGTCACTTCACCCTTAACTAGTCTATGTTCATTCTGCAACTCCCGTTTCGAGTTACTATTCTTAGCAACTGAACCAGTATCAAATACCGAGGGGTTGCTACGAACACTAGTAAAATACACATCAATTATCTGTATATCAAATATACCTTTGTTCACTTTGCCATCCTTCTTATCCGCCAAATACTTGGGGCAGTTCCGCTTCCAGTGACCAGTCCCTTTGCAGTAGAAGCACTTAGTCTCAGGCTTAGGACCAGACTTGGGCTTCTTCACTTGAGCAGCAACTTGCTTGCCGTTCTTCTTGAAGTTCCCCTTCTTCCCTTTGCCCTTTTCTTGAAACTAGTGGTCTTGTCTACCATCAACACTTGTATTTTTCTTGATTTCTACCTTTATCGATTTCAACATTACGAAGAGATTGGGGTTCGTTTCCGTTATCCCTTGCATATCATAGTTCATCACGAAGTTCTACTATCTTGGTGATGGTGACTAGAGAATTCACTATTTCATCTGGAAGATTAACTCCCACTTGATTCAAGCGATTGTAGTACCAGACAATCAGAGCACATGCTCACTGCTTGAGCTATTCTCCTGCATCTTTTAGCTATAGAACTTGTTGGAGACTTCATATCTCTCAACTCGGGTATTTGCTTGAAATATTAACTTCAACTCCTGGAACATCTCATATGGTCCATGACGTTCAAAACGTCTTTGAAGTCCCGATTCTAAGCCGTTTAAGCATGGTGCACTAAACTATCAAGTAGTCATCATATTGAGCTAGCCAAATGTTTATAACATCTGCATCTGCTCCTGCAATAGGTTTGTCACCTAGCGGTGCATCAAAGACATAATTATTCTGTGCAGCAATGAGGATAAACCTCAGATCACGGATCCAATCCACATCATTGCTACTAACATCTTTCAACTTAGTTTTCTCTAGGAAAAAGGGAAACCTGGTGCATGTAGCTCCCGCTTGCGCAGGGTCCAGGGAAGGGTCCGACCACTTTGGGTCTATTAGTTTTCTCTAGGAACATATCAAAAATAAAACAGGGGAGCTAAACACGAGCTATTGATCTACAACATAGATATTCTAATACTACCAGAACTAAGTTCATGATAAATTAAAGTTCAATTAATCATATTACTTAAGAACTCCCACTTAGATAGATATCCCTCTAATCCTCTAAGTGATCACGTGATCCAAATCAACTAAACCATGTCCGATCATCACGTGAGATGGAGTAGTTTCAATGGTGAACATCACTATGTTGATCATATCTACTATATGATTCACGCTCGACTTTTCGGTCTCCGTGTTCCGAGGCCATATCTGTTATATGCTAGGCTCGTCAAGTTTAACCCGAGTATTCCGCGTGTGCAACTGTTTTGCACCCATTGTATTTGAACGTAGAGCCTATCACACCCGATCATCACGTGGTGTCTCAGCACGAAGAATTTTCGCAACGGTGCATACTCAGGGACAACACTTATACCTTGATAATTTAATGAGAGATTATCTTATAAAGCTACCATCAAACTAAGCAAAATAAGATGTATAAAAGATAAACATCACATGCAATCATAATATGTGACATGATATGGCCATCATCATCTTGTGCCTTTGATCTCCATCTCCAAAGCATCGTCATGATCTCCATCGTCACCGGCATGACACCATGATCTCCATCATCTTGATCTATATCAATGTGTCATCACATGGTTGTCTCGCCAACAATTGCTCTTGCAACTATTGCTATCGCATAGAGATAAAGTAAAGCAATTATTTGGCGCTTGCATCTTATGCAATAGAGAGATAACCATAAGGCTTTTGCCTGTTGCCGATAACTTCAACAAAACATGATCATCTCATACAACAACTTATATCTCATCACGTCTTGACCATATCACATCACAACATGCCCTGCAAAAACAAGTTAGACGTCCTCTACTTTGTTGTTGCGAGTTTTACATGGCTGCTACGGGCTGAGCAAGAACCGTTCTTACCTACGCATCAAAACCACAACGATAGTTTGTCAAGTTGGTGCTGTTTTAACCTTCGCAAGGACCGGGCGTAGCCACACTCGGTTCAACTAAAGTTGGAGAAACTGACACCCGCCAGCCACCTATGTGCAAAGCATGTCGGTAGAACCAGTCTCGCGTAAGTGTACGCGTAATGTCGGTCCGGGCCGCTTCATCCAACAATACCGCCGAACCAAAGTGTGACATGCTGGTAAGCAGTATGAGTTATATCGCCCACAACTCACTTGTGTTCTACTCGTGCATATTACATCAACGCATAAAACCTAGGGTCGGATGCATAGCAATGAGAGAGGAGAGTGTTGTCTACGTACCCTCGTAGACCGAAAGCGGAAGCGTTAGCACAACGCAGTTGATGTAGTCGTACGTCTTCACGACCCGATCGACCAAGCACCGAAACTACGGCACCTCCGAGTTCTAGCACACGTTCAGCTCAATGACGATCCCCGGACTCCGATCCAGCAGAATGTCGGGGAAGAGTTCCGTCAGCACGATGGCGTGGTGACGATCTTGATGTTCTACTGTCGCAGGGCTTCGCCTAAGCACCGCTACAATATTATCAAGGATTATGGTGGAAGGGGGCACCGCACACGGCTAAGAGATCAATGATCAATTGTTGTGTCTTTGGGGTGCCCTCCGCACCCGTATATAAAGGAGCAAGGGAGGAGGAGGCCGGCCCTAGGAGGGGGCGCGCCAAGTGTGGAGTCCTACTAGGACTCCCTAGTCCTAGTAGGATTCCACCTCCCATATGGAATAGGAAAATAGGAACGGAAAAGGAGAAGGAAGGAAGGGGGCGCCCCCCTTCCCTAGTCCAATTCGGACCAGACCAAGGGGAGGGGTGCGGCCACCCTTGAGGCCCTTTTCCTTCTTTCCCGTATGGCCCAATAAGGCCCAATACGTATTCCCGTAACTCTCCGGTACTCCGAAAAATACCCGAATCACTCGGAACCTTTCCGATGTCCGAATATAGTAGTCCAATATATCGATCTTTACGTCTCGACCATTTCGAGACTCTTCGTCATGTCCCCGATCTCATCCTGGACTCCGAACTCCTTCGGTACATCAAAACTCATAAACTCATAATATAATTGTCATCGAAACCTTAAGCGTGCGGACCCTATGGGTTCGAGAACAATGTAGACATGACCGAGACACGTCTCCGGTCAATAACCAATAGCGGAACCTGGATGCTCATATTGGCTCCCACATATTCTACGAAGATCTTTATCGGTCAGACCGCATAACAACATATGTTGTTCCCTTTGTCATTGGTATGTTACTTGCCCGAGATTCGATCGTCGGTATCTCAATACCTAGTTCAATCTCATTACCGGCAAGTCTCTTTACTCGTTCCGTAATACATCATCCTACAACTAACTCATTAGTTGCAATGCTTGCAAGGCTTAAGTAATGTGCATTACCGAGAGGGCCCAGAGATACCTCTCCGACAATCGGAGTGACAAATCCTAATCTCGAAATACGCCAACCCAACAAGTACCTTCAGAGACACCTGTAGAGCACCTTTATAATCACCCAGTTACATTGTGATGTTTGGTGGCACACAAAGTGTTCCTCCGGTAAACGGGAGTTGCATAATCTCATAGTCATAGGAACATGTATAAGTTATGAAGAAAGCAATAGCAACAAACTAAACGATCAAGTGCTATGCTAACGGAATGGGTCAAGTCAATCACATCATTCTCCTAATGATGTGATCCCGTTAATCAAATGACAACTCATGTCTATGGTTAGGAAACATAACCATCTTTGATCAACGAGCTAGTCAAGTAGAGGCATATTAGTGACGCTCTGTTTGTCTATGTATTCACACATGTATTATGTTTTTGGTTAATACAATTCTAGCATGAATAATAAACATTTATCATGATATAAGGAAATAAATAATAGCTTTATTATTGCCTCTAGGGCATATTTCCTTCAGTTCGGTGAGGGGGAGAGAAGGGGATCTGGGCGAGAGGGAGAGGCAGGGGGACGGAGAGGCGGGAGTGGGCAAGTGGGGAGGTGGCCCGAGGAGGCGGGGGTTGCTGGGGGCCTTATCCTCCCGGTCATCACCGGCGAGGGGGTTCGGCGGCGACTAGCGGGCGCGGTCGCTTGCACAGTGGAGGAGGGGGAAGACGACAGCGGGGAGTGGGCCGGCCTAGCATGGGCCAGTTGGCTCGGGTGGAGGGGTGGGCCGAGGCCCAGGGGGAGGCCAGGGGCTCTGGCCCTTTCCTTTTTTATTTGCTTTCCCCTTTTTCTTTTCTTTTATTTTTTTAGCTTTCTGTTTGAGCTATTTTAGGCCACATACACATTTTACAAAAATGTTGGTTCACCACCCATATTACCAGAAGAATACTTTCCACATGATGAACATTTTAGTTTTCATGTTTGAGCATTTTGAATTTCACACAAGATTTGAATTGGAATTCAACTGGAATTTGAAAGAGAGAGGAGACAAAGATGATCAAGCACTTGTTTAGCAAAATAATTAACTTAACCCCAGGGGTTACTGTAGCATCATTACACCGGGGTGTTACACACGGATAACCCGAGAAGCAGTCTCCTCTTGTAAGTGTTCCAAAGGCTGGTACTTCCTAGTCAGTACTAGAATACTCCCAACACGACAAGCTTTTATGATATGTACGAGGGAAGTAATGACACTCAGAACTGAAGTATTGGAACCACTGCTATCCATCTTCCTGACCAATGCAAACCTTGTCCAATAAAATTCAGAAGAAATGTTGCCGTGGATAAGATATTCAGTACATTCCCATGGCTGGAGTACTGCACGTGGAAGAAATGTTCCAAGACTTGTAGTTTCCTTCACCACTGTTTGTCTGCAACATGCTTGTCTGAAGGGTTTAGAACTGCATTCTTTAGCAAAATAGTCATTGCTTAGAAATTTCTCTTGAATAAAAAATTGCCACTACACTAGCATTGTGCCCTTCAAATTGTCAAGCCTAGGAAAATCACATACAGCTGTGTCATAGTCTAGCATGTGGTGCTTACAAAAGTTCCGCTGCTCCTGGTTTTGATAGACAAGATGACTAGCACTCCATAATTTCTCAAGGCAAAAACATCTAGCCCACTCCCTGACTTTCTTAGCAATAACTAGAAACTGAGACTCAATAAATTCCACTGAATCAAGGTCATCAGCAGAGATAGTCACAGATGAACCAAAATTAGTAACACAAGAATAGTAGTCATCAGGGGGCTCACCATTAGGTAGTTTTGACCACCATTTCAGTCGGACATCAATTAATCGCCTGATCATAGAGATAGCTCTTGCCACCAAATGGATCCAGCAAACAACCTTCTTCTAGGAACATGGTGTCAGGTGCACACTTAGTAGATACGTCTAGGATGCTCTCAGATATGCAATGCTCAAAATTTTCCAATGCATTGACCTGCTCAAGACCTGCACTGCTCGGCAATCACATGAAAATGATGGCCAAGGTGGCCTCAGCTGGATAGTCTCTTGACTGAACTTGAACACAGGTCGTGGCTCAAATTGCACAGTGTATCCCCCACTACATTTTGTTGTCCTTCCCATGATTGTACATCTACCGAATTCCCACGGAAGAAGTGAATCAACAGTATATGCAGAGAGTACAGTCTGAACAACAACACTAACAAACAAGCTCGAAATTAGACCCTGAAGCTTGTAGCAGACTAGATCATAGGGCCCAAATTGCATGAACTGAAGAATTTTTTTGCTTGAATGTTCGATGCTTAGAGCAACCATTTTCTGCATGATCAGAAGTAGATGTGCAGTCGTGATAGCTAGATTCGAATGCTGCACTAGAGGAGCCGTAGTAATAGAGCAATCACATAGTTCTGAAAGCCACTTTTTACCTTCATGAAATAACTTCTCACTAAAAGATGAATCATCCTTGTCCTCAGATGGCACGCCGATTTGAAATGATGGCCATGGAGTTGGTCGATTCTCATTCCCCTCAGCCATATGATCTGCCAGAAACGACGACCATGGTGTCGGCCGCATCAAAAGTCCTTGGTGCCTTGTGGGCAACGAGACGTCCAGGTCATGGTCCAGGAATGGCTGCATTGCAGTGACAACATTGGTAGTAGGATGAACGAGGTCGTCGACAAGCGCACGTGTGACGGCTGGGAGTTGTGATGCCGTCATGACTGGAGGCGGAAGCGACTTGGCTTCGACTTCGTTCGAGCATTTTGTCGAACAGGTCCTGGGTGCAATGACGATGTAGTCAGGAGACCCATCATAGAGGACCTGAACGACCTGGTGCGTCCTTGCAGCGGGTGAATAGGTGTCGGGGAGGACTGCAGGCATGGAGATGGTCGTCACAGGGGTGGTGGAGCCGACGAACTTGTCGTCACAACCGAAGAAGACCGTGCCGGTGGTCGATGATGGGGTGAGTGCCACGGCCGCGAGGAGGCTATGGGGCACGACGGAAGTATCCAGTGGGGTTGGGGAAGTGGATGGAGCAGCCGAATCAAGTCCATCCTCACCGAGTGGCGCCGAAGAGGGGGCGCGCTCCTGCTGCAGAGCAATGGCATTCATGCCATCAAGCTTGGCGTTGTTGGACCTGATGGCGTCCATGCTGTTGCGAAGCTCGACTCGTATTTTCTCCATGTGGGAGAGGATTTTCTCAAAATAATCCTTGATAGATGGATCCATGGATTCAAGTTGATGTAGACCTTGCCGCAAGCTTCACGTCCACGCCAGATTGAGCGAGGGGAAGGCTGGTGTCTGGCCTCTGATACCAGATGTTAGGAACCCAGTAGTATATCTCTCTATCTATTACACTAGCTCACGAATTCGAGTCTCAAGTAGCGATTATAGTATCGGGTACATGAATTGGAAGAAGGGGATCGAGGGATAGAGAGGAACAGGTGTCGCCGCCGTTGCCATGATCCACTGGATTCCCTCTGTTTTTGTGCGCCTGGATTAAGTAGTTCGAGCCATGAGTCTTGGATGGGCCAAGTCCATGGGCTGGCCCACGGGGTAGGCCCTGTACGTGTACAGGTTAGGAGGGCTGCTAACACCATGGCATCTATCTTGACGCGCAAACTTGATCCCTCCGCTTCCCTCTTGATTTTGTCCTTGACCTTCTTGTTTCTACCAGGCTTCTTCTTGTTTCTTGGGCCATCGTCATCTTCTTCTTCATCATCATCCAACTTGGTGAGTGAACTTCTCTTTGGCGGGGATTCTTTGTCAATCAACTTTCACTTCTCGCTATTTTGAAGCAATTCCCAACAATGGTCTAGTGTAAATGACTTACCATTGGAAGCTTCCATGTCCTTGTACCTTTCTTGCGCAATTTTGGGCTACAAAGTGAAAACAATGTCAAAGTATGTCACATGCAACCACTCACATAATCATTTTGCACTACTTGGGACGTGAAAACAAACTCACATAATCGGCTTCAACGGTACCACTTGGAGATGCATTGCGGACTTGCTCCAAGAAACCACTCCAATGGCTAGAAATCGGCTTGATCACATCCCAACGACCTTGGAGTGACCGATAGGTGCGGGGCGTCCTCGAGGGATTCTTTGCCATCGTTCGAAAGAATTGGTCCTCTGTCCTTTGCCAATACCGCTTGGCGGTTTGGTCAGTGCCGGTGCACGCATCAAGAGACACAAATTCCCAAGCCTTGATCAAGACTTGATCTTCCAATTGCATGTAGATATTCGATCTCACGCACACTTTTGCTTGCGCTTGGTCGAACACCCCCTCCCCAATCACCTCTGATACATCTATTTTGCATCATGTTTTCCTACTGTTATTTATAATGTTTTCATGCATAATAATGCTTTATGGAGCAATTCTAATGCCTTTTCTCTCATGATATGCAAGGTGTGCACAAAGAGGGAGAATGCTGACAACTAGAATTCTGGACCTAAAAAAGCTACGTCAGAGTTACCTATTCTGCACATCTCCAAATGAGCTGAAAATTTATGGAGAATTGTTTTGGAATATATGAAGAATATTAAAAAAAATAACTACCAGAGGGGCCCCACCAGGTGGCCATAACCCACCTGGGCATGCCAGGGAGCCCAGGCGCTCCCTGGTGGGTTGTGCCCTCCTCGGCCCACCTCTGGTGCCCCTCTTCTGGTATATAAGTCATTTTGACCTAGAAAAATAAGGAGAGGACTTTCGGGATGGAGTGCCTCTGTCTCAAGGCAGAACCTGGGCAGGAGAAATTTTGCCATCCGGCGGAGCGATTCCGCCGGGGGAACCTCCCTCCCGGAGGGGGAAATCATCGTCATGGTCATCACCAACAACTCTCTCATCTTTGGGATGGTAATCTCCATCAACATCTTCAACAGAACTATCTCCTCTCAAACCAAAGTTCATCTCTTGTGTTCAATCTTTGTACCGGAACCTTAGATTGGTGCTTGTGGGTGACTAATAGTGTTGATTACATCTTGTAGTTGATTACTATATGGTTTATTTGGTCGAATATTATATGTTTAGATCCATTATGCTATTTATAATATCCCTTTGATCTTGAGCAGGATTATCATTTGTGAGTAGTTACTTTTATTCTTGAGGTCACGTGAGAAATCTTGTTGCAAGTAATCATGTGAACTTGATATGTGGTCGATATTTTGATGATATGCATGCTGTGATTCCCTCAGTGGTCTTATGTGAACATCGACTACATGGCACTTCATCGTATTTGAGCCTAAGGGAATGCATTGTGGACTAGTTATTAGATGATGGGTTGCTAGAGTGACAGAAGTTTAAACTCTAGTTTATGCGCTACTTCGTAAGGGGCCGATTTGGATCCAAAAGTTTAATGCTATGGTTAGATTTTATCTTAATACTTTTCTCGTAGTTGCGGATGCTTGCGAGGGGGTTAATCATAAGTAGGAGGTTTGTTGAAGTAAGAACAACACCTAAGCACCGGTCCACCCACATATCAAATTATCAAAGTAGCGAACACGAATCAAACCAACATGATGAAAGTGACTAGATGAAATTCCCGTGTACCCTCAAGAACACTTTGCTTATTATAAGAGACTATTTTGGCTTGTCCTTTGCAACAAAAATATTGGGCTACCTTGCTGCACTTTATTTACCGTTACCGTTATTTGCTCGTTACAAACTATCTTGCTATCAAACTACTCGTTACTTATAATTTCAGTGCTTGTAGAGATTACCTTGCTGAAAACCACTTGTCATTTCCTTCTGCTCCTCGTTGGGTTCGACACTCTTACTTATCGAAAGGACTACGATTGATCCCCTATACTTGTGGGTCATCAAGGCTCTTTTCTGGCGCCGTTGCCGGGGAGTGAGGCGCTCTTGGTAAGGAAAAATATTATTACGTGCTGAAATTTATTGTCACTTGTTACTATGGAGAATTATCCTTTGAGGGGTTTGTTCGGGGTATCTTCACCTTGACTGGAACCACAATTTGTTTCCCCTCAACCTACTGCACCTACTGAAAATATTGCTTATGAAATTCCTTTGGGAATGATAGAACAACTGCTAGATAATCCTTATGCAGGAGATGGAACCGAACATCCTGATATGCACTTGATATAGGTGGACGAAATTTGTGGATTATTTAAGCTTGCAGGTTTGCTTGGAGCTGAAGCTAAAAAGAAGGTTTTCCCTTTATTTTTGAAGTGAAAAGCATTGGCATGGTATAGGCTATGCGATGATATTGGATCTTGGAATTGGAATCGATTGAAATTGGAATTTCACCAGAAATTTTATCCTACGCATCTAGTTCATCGTGATCGGTATTACATATATAATTTTTGGCCTCGTGAAGGAGAAATTATCTCTCTAGCTTGGGGGAGGCTTAAGTCAATGTTATATTCATGCCCCAATCATGTGCGCTCGAGAGAAATTATCATTCAGAACTTTTATGCTCGGCTTTCTCGTGATGATCAATCAATGCTCGATACTTCCTGACTGGTTCTTTTATGAAGAAGACTATTGAATTCAGGTGGGATCTTTTGGAAAGAATTAAATGCAACTCTGAAGATTGGTAAATCGACAAAGGTAAAGAGTCAGGTATTAAGCTTGAGTTTGATTGTGTTAAATCTTTTGTGAATACCGATGCATTTCAAAAGTTTAGTACTAAATATGGACTTGACTCTGAGATAGTATCCGCTTTTTGTGAATCATTTGCTAATCATGTTGATCTCCCCAAGGAGAAATGGTTTAAATATCACCCCCCTATTAAAGAAGAAATTAAAGAACCGGTTGTGGTTAAAGATGAAACTATTATTTACAATGTTGATCCAGTTGTGCCTACTGCTTATATTGAAAACCCACCTTTCCCTGTTAGGATAAAGGAACATGCTAAGGTTTCCACTGTGGTTTGCAAAAGTAATATTAGAGCACCTAAACCCGCTGAAAAAATCAAAGTAGAACCTAGTGTTGCTATGGTTAAAGATCTCCTAGTAGAAAATATTGATGGGCATGTTATTTACTTCTGTGATGAAGCTGCTAGAATTGCCAAACCCGATGAAAAAGATAAACATAGATCCATTGTTGGCATTGCCTGTTGTCTCAGTTAAAATAGGAGATCACTGTTATCATGGTTTATGTGATTTGGGTGCTAGCATGAGTGCTATTCCTTTTACCTTACACCAAGAAATTATGAATGACATAACACCCGCTGAAATAGAAGACATATATGTTACTATTAAACTTGCCAATAAAGACACTATCACACCACTTGGGATTGTTAGAGATGCTGAAGTCTTGTGTGGGAAAATAAAATATCCTACTGATTTCCTTGTTCTGGGTTCCCCACAAGATGCCTTTTGTCCCATTATCTTTGGTAGACCTTTCTTGAACACTTCCAATGCTACTATAGATTGTCATAAACAAACTATCAGTGTTAGCTTTGGTGATGAGTCTCATGAATTTAATTTCTCCAAGTTTAATAGACAACATCATAAGAACGAATTACCTAGCAAGGATGAAATAATTGGTCTTGCTTCTATTGCCGTGCCTCCCACTGATCCACTAGAACAATATTTGCTAGACCATGAAAATGATATGCATATGCATGAAAGAAATGAAATAGATAAAATCTTCTTTGAACAACGATCTTTGCTTAAACACAATTTGCCTATTAAACTCTAGGAGGTCCTCCTCCACCTAAAGGTGATCCTGTGTTCGAATTAAAACAATTGCCAGACACTTTGAAATATGCTTATCTTGATGAGAAAAAGATATATCATGTTATTATTAGTGCTAACATTTTAGAACATGAAGAAGAAAGATTATTAAAAATTCTGAAGAAGCATCGAGCTGCTATTGGATATACTCTCGATGATCTTAAGGGCATTAGTCCCACTCTCTGTCAACACAAGATTAATGTGGAACCTGATGCTAAACCCGTTGTTAATCATCAACGACGTTTGAATCCTAAAATGAAAGAACTGGTAAGAACTGAAATACTAAAACTTCTAGAATCGGGTATAATCTATCCCGTAGCTGATAGTAGATGGGTAAGTCCTGTTCACTGTGTCCCTAAAAAGGGAGTGAGGGAGTCCTGGATTAGGGGTCTCCGGACAACCGGACTATCTCCATTGGTCGGACTGTTGGACTATGAAGATACAAGATTGAAGACTTTGTCTCGTGTCCGGATGGGACTCTACTTGGCGTGGAAGGCAAGCTAGGCAATACGTATATAGATATCTCCTCCTTTGTAACCGACCTGGTGTAATGCTAACCCTCTCCGGTGTTTATATAAACTGAAGGGTTTTAGTCCATAGGACAACAATCACAACATACAATCGTACCATAGGCTAGCTTCTAGGGTTTAGCCTCTCTGATCTCGTGGTAGATCTACTCTTGTAACACCCATATCTTCAATATTAATCAAGCAGGACGTAGGGTTTTACCTCCATCAAGAGGGCCCGAACCTGGGTAAAACTTCGTGTCCCTTGCCTCCTATTACCATCCGGCCTAGACGCATAGTTCGGGACCCCCTACCCGAGATCCGCCGGTTTTGACACCGACATTGGTGCTTTCGTTGAGAGTTCCTCTGTGTCATCGCCGTTAGGCTTGATGGCTCCTACTATCATCGATAGCGATGCGGTCCAGGGTGAGACTTTTCTCCCCGGACAGATCTCCATATTCGGCGGCTTTGCACTGCAGGCTAATTCGCTTGGCCATCTGGAGCAGATTGAAAGCTGCCCCTGGCCATCAGGTCAGATTTGGAAGTTTGAATTACACGGCCAACATCCGTGGGGACTTGATCTTCGACGGATTCAAGCCACAGCCGGGCGCGCCGCACTATCGCGATGGGTATGACCTAGCTCTGCCACCTGACGGTACTCCAGAGGCCGCACCCACATCAGCTACGACCCTTAGCTCGGAGCTAGTTGCGCCAATCGAGGACGGGCAGCTAGACACCGTCTCAGGGGCTGCAGTCTCAACGGCGATTGAGCCGAACACCAGCATAATCCTATGCGCAGCCCGTGACTCCAAGGTGCCGGACTCCTTTTCTGACTCTGAACCGCCCGCGCCCCCGCCAACCGAATCCGATTGGGCGCCGATCATGGAATTCACCGCCACAGATACCTTTCAGCACTCGCCCTTTGGCGACATTCTGAATTCACTAAGGTCTCTCTCTTTGTCAGGAGAGCCCTGGCCGGATTATGGCCAACAGGATTGGGATGCAGACGACGAAATTCGACGCCCACCCACCACCCACTTAATAGCCACTGTCGATGACTCAACCGACATGCTCGACTTTGACTCTGCAGACATCGACGGTATGGACGACGATGCGGGACGCGAAGAGGAACCATCGCCCACAGGGCGCTGGACGTGCAATTCATCATATGACGTATACATGGTGGACACACCAAAGGAAGACGACGAGGAACAGAAGGACACACCGAAGGGTTATTCCCTCGAGAAGCAGTCAAAGCGGCGGCGCAAGCGCTGCCCCAAATCACGCCTCGCAAGAAATAACGGTAACACAGACCCAGCGTTGGAGCAGGGTGAACCACTGTTGGACCACGGCAATACGGAGAATCAAACCGAACAAACCAATTCTGTCAAAGATAATAGTCCGGACGACACAACGCCGGACAGGCGCCCGGAGCAGCAGAATGCCCGTCAAAGGCTTGTTGCCACCGCGAGGAGTCTGAAAAAGCAACAGCAAAGGCTCAAGGCTGCGCAGGACACACTCCAAATCAGATGGAGTAAAGTACTCAACACAGCAGTGAAGTACGGCGACAATCGCCCCACCAAGAGCTACCCAAAGCGGAAGTTGCTATCTGAATTCGATGAGGAGGCCTCAGACCCCTCACTGCCAAAAATCAAAATAGGCACCTGGCCGGATAGACGACCTCACGACCAACATAGAGCGGCAAACAATGCCACCCACAAGACAATACGCGATTCACGCGAGGGCTTGCACCAAAAGGAAAGCGCAACCAGATCCATCTATGGACCACACAAGCGCGCCCCAGCATATGATATAACACAACAAACATCCGAACAACGCGGTACACCTAGATACAGGGGTGCCGCACACCCCCTCTGTTTCACCGACGAGGTGCTGGATCATGAATTTCCAGAGGGATTCAAACCTGTAAACATAGAGGTATACGACGGAACAACAGACCCTGGGGTCTGGATCGAGGACTATATCCTCCACATCCATATGGCTCGAGGCAATGATCTCCATGCCATCAAGTACTTACCACTCAAACTCAAAGGGCCAGCTCGTCATTGGCTTAAAGGCCTCCCCGAAAACTCCATTGGAAGCTGGGCAGAGCTCGAAGATGCTTTTCGGGCAAACTTTCAAGGGACTTATGTCTGACCTCCGGATGCGGATGATTTGAGTCATATAACTCAACAGCCCGGAGAGTCAGCCCGAAAGCTTTGGAACATGTTTCTTACTAAAAAGAACTAAATTTTCGCCTGCCCGGACGCCGAAGCCTTGGCATCTTTTAAGCACAGCGTCCGTGACGAATGGCTTACCCGACACCTCGGCCAAGAAAAACCGAGAACAATGGCAGCATTAACAAGCCTCATGACCCGCTTTTGCGCGAGTGAAGATAGCTGGCTAGCCCGATGCAGCTCCAGCGACCCCAGTACATCTGAAGTTAGAGATGGAAACGGGAAATCACGACACAACAACAATAACAAATGCCGGAATAAAAGAGACAGCATGAAGAGCACGGCAGTAAATGCCGGATTCAAAAGCTCTCAGCCAGGTCAGCAAAAGCCGCCCCCTAAAGGCGCCAGAGACGAACTGTCCAGCCTAAACAAAATTCTGGACCAAATATGTCAGGTCCATAGCACCCCTGGCAAACCATCCAATCACACCCACAGAGAATGTTGGGTCTTCAAGCAGTCCGGCAAGCTAAACACCGTACACAAGGGGGACGATACACCAAGCAAAGATGAGGATGAGCCTCTCAAGGAAGACACTGGGGAACAAAAGAAATTTCCACCAGAAGTCAAAACAGTAAACGTGTTACACGTGATCAATGGCAGAAACAAAACGACACTCCCAGCAAAATACGCCCGAAGGCCTATCACCGCGGAGTCCTGCCACTTGTCGTCTCAACCGATCACTTTCGACCATCGTGATTACTCAACAAGTGTCCAGCGTGCAGGATGGGCTGCCCTGGTATTAGAACCAATAATTGACGGATACCACTTCACACGAGTCCTGATGGACGGTGGCAGCAATCTAAACCTGATATACCAGGATACAATCCGTGAAATGGGGATAGACCCAACAAAAATCTGCCATAGCAATATTAGCTTTAAAGGAGTAACGCCAGGCCCAGGGGCTCATTGCACGGGCTCCCTGCTACTAAAAGTTATATTTGGCTTCCCCGATAACTTCCGTAGCGAACATTTAACCTTCCACATCGCTCCGTTTCAAAGTGGCTATCAAGCACTACTCGGACGCGAAGCTTTCGCTCGCTTTAACGCAATACCACACTACGCTTCCCTCACACTCAAGATGCCCGGTCCACGTGGCATCATTACAGTGAACGGAAGTATTAAGCGATCTCTGCGTGCCGAAGAGCGTGCGGCTGCCCTGACAGCCGCACACTAAAAATGGCCTCACCAACTAAAGCATTTAGCAGGTCGTCACGACCTCGGACACGGCTAGACGAGTCTGGCGCAGCCATATTCAATTTATACCGGATCAACGATCACACCCCTATTACAAATACAAGGGGCTCAACGTGCGCAGACAAGCGGCAATTCTTACTTACCTAGAATTATACATGATTTCTTTAAAAAAGCATCTTTTTGCACGACAACTTTTTCACCTAAGCTCCTCTCTTTTACAGATGATCATCGTGCTACACCCATCCAGGATACGGCACAACGGAGACACAGGCGCAGATGTGCAGCAGGGACCCGCTCCAAGGATTCTTTTCAGATTAAGACCATGCGTAAACCTTTTTTACTGTCTCTTATTGATACATATCCACCGCATTCTCAGCACAGTTGAGAAGTATGCTGGCGTCTTGGCATGTGGCCACGTTAGAATAGTGCACGTACCTGGACACAAGGGGTTTCTTATGAAGGGCACTATTTGGGCCCGGTTTATACCATAAAGACCGAATACCTTAGGGAGTGTTCGGCGTCGCGAGTTTGGCCTTATATGCATCAGCTCCAAATCATTGTCTTTGGTCAAATGTTGGGTTTGCCTGGGTCCTGTGTTTTGGTGCCTTATGTTCCGCTTTACCGGCTAAGGTAGCACCAGGAGAACTATTGCGATTGTGCCCAGGTTCAACCGGACGAGCACCTCAGTAGAGAAAGCCGAAAACTGACTGTCATGATATAGTGTGAGACTGGTCAACCACTCGGTGACCTATCGGAATGTTAGAATTCCTCCGCCTTAACGAAGGGTCGTTTCCCGGCCAGGGGTGTACGCACCCCGCGATCGGGAGAGTGCGGAGCCACCAGGGGCTATCTAGTAGCCCCACTGTCAAACTTGTTGGGGAACGTTGCAGAAAACAAAAATTTTCCTATGGTTTCACCAAGATCCATCTAGGAGTTCATCTAGCAATGAGTGATCGGATTGCATCTACATACCTTTGTAGATCACGCGCGGAAGCGTTCAAAGAACGGGGATGAGGAAGGCGTACTCGACGTGATCCAAATCACCGAAGATCCTAGCGCCGAACGGACGGCACCTCCGTGTTGAACACACGTACGATCAGCGTGACGTCTCCTCCTTCTTGATCCATCAAGGGGAAGGAGAGGTTGAGGAAGATGGCTCCAGCAGCAGCACGACAGCGTGATTGTGGTGGAGCTGCAGTAGTCCGTCAGGGCTTCGCCAAGCTCTACGGAGGAGGAGGAGGTGTTGGAGAGGGAGAGGGAGGCGCCAGGGCTTAGGTGTGGCTGCCCTCCCTCCCCCCCCACTATATATAGGGC